>NW_015506073.1:244021-299982 GCF_001515645.1 Sinocyclocheilus grahami
TGCTTTCTTACTTGTATTCTGGATGCTGCGCAGCCCGTGTGTGAACAGATCATACTTTCTGTTAGAGCTGCTCGACTCCTGAAAGTTTGAAGCAATGTGGATTTTTCATTGTACAAATGTCAAAATCATCTCTGAGAAACTAAACATACTCGTATTTCTTGATTTTAAAGCACATGCATTTCAAACCTCGTAGAAGAACCCCAGCACCGCGATTCCTGAAGGATCTCTGAGTGCATCTTCAAGTCTGTTGAATCTTTGTTTCATGTGCACAATATGCAGCTGGTGAGAGAGTAATACACATAATAATACGGATTCAAATTAAAAATAAACGAGTATTGGATTTAATTCAGTGAATCTGATGCAGGCAGGTGTTATTCGCTGATATGGTGTTGGTCACACCTCCATAGGATACTGCTCTCCATCGACGGTGTGTTCAGATCCAGGACCTCCGTTAGTGCCCCAGTGGAGGTGAAACTGCACGGCCTTGTACGTTTCTCCCAGGTTTCCTCCAGACACTGTGGCTGTGATGGGTATACTGACCTGAACTGATGTGGAAAACACAACATTACAGTCCAGCGTCACACAGAACAGTTTGTTTCTTCATCAGGTTTGGAGAAATATAGCATTGCATCGGTGTCTCAGCAATGGATGCTCTGCAGTGAATGGGTGCCGTCAGAATGAGAGTCCAAACAGCTGATAAAAACATCACAATAATCCACAGCACTCCAGTCCATCAGTTAACATCTGGAGAAGACAAAAGCTGAAACACATCCAGCATTAAGATGTTTTTAACTAAAATCTGAGTCCATAATCCATAATAACGCTTCCTCGAGTGAAAAAGTGCATCTCTTGTCGTCTCTCACATCAAAATCCAGTCACATATTTGTTTAGAGCTTTTTAAACGCTGCTTGATCTGTGCAGATTTCTCTCCTGATTCACACCAGAACACTTTTTCTCTGGAGGAAGTGTATTATGGATTATGGTTATGGTTTGAAGTTAAAAACATCTTAATAATGGATTTGTTTCAGATTTGTCTTCTCCAGATATTAACTGATGGACTGGAGTGCTGTGGATTATTGTGATGTTTTTATCAGCTGTTTGGACTCTCATTCTGACGGCACCCATTCACTGCAGAGCATCCATTGCTGAGACACTGATGCAATGCTACATTTCTCCAAATCTGATGAAGGAACAAACTCACCTACATATTGGATGGCCTGAGAGTGAGGAAATTTATAGCAACATCAGTTAAAAAATAACGCCATTTCAGAGGCAGAGCAAAATATTACATTCAAAAAAGATATAAAGATAAATATGTTTCTTCAGAATAATGTGCACCACTGAATCACAGGTAATCGAACCAGAAACACAAATTAAAAGTCATTTTGACTTTAATATCTGAATATGGTGAAGATAAAAATTGTATTGATTTTATGCAGATAAAGCAATACTGAGGCAACAAACTAACTCTGAAATAAATCATTCTGTGGTGATTAAACACATTAAACACAGTGGTAACATACTAGTGGCTAATTTAATAAATAACATCAATAAATAAATACACTGGATTTCGTAAATATGACATTCTGTATGTTTGCAGCACTGTAATTAATCTGAAAGGCTCGTTACCTTATGAAGTGATGATAAAGTGACGACAGGAAGTCAAATATTTCCTAAATCATAATCAGGGATAAAATCAACTGATGAATAAAAGAAGGATAAAGCTGGAAATATGAGGCATTGTTAACAGATAAAGCTAAATAAATCTTTAAATCTCCAAAGCGCAAATGTTTGCTGTGTTTAAAATCACTCAAAAAGACTCAAAACATGAGTCTTTGGAAATTACCAAACTATTGAATGGAACTGAACTGAACTGCAGTTATTTTATATATTCTATATATAAATTCAATTGAGCTTCAACTGAGGCTGAAGTGAATTCAGAATTTAAGGCTTAATATCAGTTCATAATCTGTCATTTGAACTGAACTGGCCACAACACACGGAATGCAGAATTACAATTTGATTTCCAATCTACAGAATTAGAATTAAAATTATATTCAAATAAATTCATATAACTGCTAAAAGAGTAGTTAGTGCATTTAATTTTTCAGTATAATTATCAAAGACCATGTTCATACACCCAACACATGGTTTTGGAAAGAAGTCTCTTCTGCTCACCAAGGCTGCATTTATTTGATCAAAAATACAGTAAAAATTTGAAATATTATTACAATTTATAATAGCTGTTTTCTGTGTGAATAACTGTTCAAATGTAATTTATGTCTGTGATGCGCAGCTGTATTTTCAGCATCATTACTCCAGTCTTCAGTGTCACATGATCTTCAGAAATCAGTATAATATGCTGATCTGCTGCTCGAGAAACATTTCTGATTATTATTAATTCTGAAAAGATTTTATATTTTTGTAGAAACTGTGATACATTTTATTTTTCAGGATTCACAGATTAATTGAAAGTTCAAAAGAGCAGCATTTATTTGAAATATAAATCTTTTGTAACGTTATATATGTCTTTACTGTCAATTTTGATCAATTTAATGCATCCTAGATAAATAAAATTATAATTTTTTGTAAAAACAAAAATCACAATGACCCCAAACTTAAATGTAAAACATTAAAATATTCATCCAAAATTTAAATATCAATAATTATTTTTATAAAATTATCTGTAAACAATGCGCTAACATTTTGTGGTGCTTCCGCTCATTCCGATTCAAATTCTAATTCAACATTCTGTGTGTTGCATCCAATTCAATTAACATTGACTCTCAAATTAAAAGGTTCTTAAAGGGACAGTTCACCCAAAAACGATAATTCTGTCATCCTTCACTCATTCCAAACCCGTATGCCTTTTTTTTCTTCTGTGGCACATAAAAGAAAATATCTTGAGAAATGCCTCATTCAATGAAAGCCAATGGGGTCCTTCAAATCTCTTCTTTTGATGACAGTAAGTTCATTTTTGGGTGAACTGTCCCTTTAAGCTGCGTGTTTCACACCATAGTCTCCGGAAGTGTGTCTATGCTGTCTGATGACAGGAGTTGCCATATTTGCCACTTCTCTGTGGGCCAGTCTGGATGCTGCTCTGCTCCGAAGCTCTTCGATGGCACGTGTGACGCCGCACCCTGACAGGAAGTGACACGCGGCTGCATGGACACGGCAGGAAGTATGTCGTCTGGTTTGGCAGGAGATGCCATCGCTTCCTCTGATTGGTGAAATGCAGTTCGGCTCGATGCAATAGGATGCATTTGATGGCGCGGGGAGCTCAGAGGACTGCCGTCTGCACTTGTGACCTGCAGGCGCGCTCTACATTCAGCGGCGACGTTTGTATAGGACGTTTGCATCTCATGCACAGGTTTCATGTCGTTATCGTCATCATAGAAAACATCAGAGGAGGCGCGTTTATACAGGTGTCCATCCGAACCTGAAGGACAGAAACACATTTCCTTATTCTTAACCCTCATAATGCATTCAGGACATTTTGACCAGGAAGAGATGTATAAAAATGTCTAAAAAATGTTTTTAGTAAAGGAATGAAACATTGCAAACACTTTTAGACCCTCAAAATACACGCTATTTATTTTTTCAGATTTTTTTCCCCAATTATTTTTCAAGAGTTATAACATGTCTTGTGTTTAGGGATGCATCGAACCGATACTCAGTATCGGTATCGGCTCCGATACTGGCATTTTCTGATATATTTACTTTTTTTCATGAATGTATTTTACAACAATACAAAGAGCAATGTGTAACATTTTACCAGATTTAGTGCTTTACTTATTAACTTTTATTTGTTCTCCACTAAATAATGTTGTTTCACTAAATGTTTAGATTTTATAAAATCATTGTACACCCACGATTTTTCTCTTTTATCCACTAACCTAGTTTATGATAGAATTTTGTCATAGATTATGATTATATATTTTTTCATTAAAATGAACTTGACTATATTTAGCAGAATGTGTTTAACACACAAAAGAGTGATGATCAGGCCAACACATTGAAGTACAGAAATTCTACATTGATAAAAAAAAAAACTGTGCTGGTATCGGATTGGAATTGGCAGATACTCAGAATTGTCAGGATCGGATCGGTTCTGAAAAAATGGTATAGTTGCATCCCTACCTGTGTTCGGGTCATCTGGGTATGTATGGAGTACCATTAGTGTCAAAACTACTTTTTGTAAAATTAGCTATGAAGTTAAATTAGTGTCAAAAAACTTTTGTAAAATACACTACCGTTCAAAAGTTTGGGATCAGAAAGGTTATTAAAGACGTCTCTTATGCTCATGAAAGTTGCATTTATTTGATCAAAAATACAGAAAACACAGTAATATTATGAAATATTATTGCAATTTAAAATAATGGTTTACTATTTTAATATCCTTAAAAACATAATTTATTCCTATGATGCAAAGCTGAATTTTCAGCATCATTACTCCACTCTTCAGTGTCACATGATCTTCAGAAATCATTCTAATATACTGATTTATTATTAATGTTGGAAATAATACTTTTTACAGGATTCTTTGATGAATAAAAAAATACAAGAGAACAGCATTTATTTAAAAATGAAATTTTGTAATAATATACACTACCATTCAAATGTTTGGGGTAAGTAATTTTTAAGAATTTTGTTGATAAACATGAATATGTGCATCTATTGACGAACCAATGCAGCATGAAAATCATCTGAAAGTGAAATGTATGCAATTAAAATGAATTTATTTAGTCTTAAAATTTTCAGAGTAGCATTCATGTTGTTTTGTTAGATATAAATATGTAGGTTTCATAAATTTGGACTGTTTTTGAGCAATCATGAGTTATAAAGTCAAACTTAATTTCCATTCATTCTAATGGGGTTAATACAATTTATCTTGCTGTGTTAATATTTCTAAGATTCATACACATTTTTTAGAAATAAAAATCTTCTTAACTGCCATTTTATTCAAATTTTCTTATATTCTGTATTCCTACTACTTCTCAAGAATATTATCTTTTTTCTGAAGACTGTACTTTAGACAACACTTAGAAAGAATTAAAATTCTTGAAAAGAATATTCTCAAAAGTCATCATAATTAATTTTTTTAGACAAACATTTAGGACTATTATTTTTTTGGACCCAGTAAATTAACATTTTTGAATTGACACCACAATTCAACACACATATGTGGTTGAAAAATAATACATTTTAACCAGTAAGGAACACAGTCATGAAATTTTCACTATTTGACCATTTGAATACTTTAATAAATAATAAAGATTGATACTGTATCAAAATATCAAAAGAACAAAAGTGCAGTGTGTAAATACAAAATGTTAATGTGCTTAATGTGTTTCCCTTTGATTAAAATAACTTCTACTGTATAAAATACAGAGGGTATTGCATAATACAGGATAAATTATGTGGCTCTTCTTCAAAAGTACTAAAACTCTCTTGCATATTTTTTTTGACATGTTATTTGTTTCATGTTTGTACCTGTGAGGAGTTTGTCATGAAGTCCTGACAGAAGAGCGTGTCGTGTTCGCCAGATACGAGCCTTATCATGTATGGTTTCCCCTGAGGAGAAGAGAATATTCATTACTGACATGTACAACTCTCACAAAACCTGTGCTGCCTCGTGTCAACACATTTATAAGACAGCAATACATGAACGCAGCAGAAAGCAATCAGATTTTGTGCTGTGATGAGTTCAGGTAAAAATATATATATATATATATATTATTCAATATATATTATTCAATACTGGAAAGTATTCATTAAAAAGTAGTTTGATCCAGTGTGATTTTAGTCTCATTGATTTACTATTGTAGTTTTTTATTAATATTGTTAATTTGTTTTTGTTTTTATGGTTTCTGTTTTTATTTAATACAATAATACAAATAATAATAAAACAGGCCCATACAATTTACTTTAATGCTGTGAAAACTAATATTTTTTAAATATAATATAATATAATGTAATAAATAATAATATAATAACACAATGCAGTTTAATTTTATATGAAGGAAGACCTTTGATTATCTTTGCATATAGTTTTTTATATATATATATATATATTATTCAATATATATTATTCAATACTGGAAAGTATTCATTAAAAAGTAGTTTGATCCAGTGTGATTTTAGTCTCATTGATTTACTATTGTAGTTTTTTATTAATATTGTTAATTTGTTTTTGTTTTTATGGTTTCTGTTTTTATTTAATACAATAATACAAATAATAATAAAACAGGCCCATACAATTTACTTTAATGCTGTGAAAACTAATATTTTTTAAATATAATATAATATAATGTAATAAATAATAATATAATAACACAATGCAGTTTAATTTTATATGAAGGAAGACCTTTGATTATCTTTGCATATAGTTTTTTATTACATTTACATTTAGACATTTAGCAGATGCTTTTATCCAAAGCGACTTACAAATGAGGACAATGGAAGCAATTAAAATCAACAAAAGAGCAATGATATGCAAGTGCTATAACAAGTCTCAGTTAGCTTAATGCAGTACACGTAGCATGTTTTTTTTTAATCATATAATAAATAAAAATAAAACAGATAGAATAGAATTAGAATAGAGAGTGCTAGAGTTAGAGAGTCAAATAAAGATGGAAGAGATGTGTTTTTAGACGATTCTTGAAGATGGTTAAGGACTCAACTGCTGGGATTGAGTTGGGCAGGTCATTCCACCAGGAGGGAACAGTTAATTTAAAAGTCAGAGAAAGTGATTTTGTGCCTCTTTGGGATGGCACAATAATACGCCGTTCACTTGCAGAACACACGCTTCTAGAGGCACATAACTCTGAAGTAATGAATTTAGGTAAATGGGTGCAGAGCCAGCGGTGGTTTTGTAGGCAAACATTAATGCCTTGAATATTATGCGAGCAGCTACTGGTAGCCAGTGCAAACTGTAATAGGCCCATATGATTTACAGTAATACTGTAAGGTTTTTTTTCTTCAAATCCGTATTTTATTAATTTTTATTTCAGTTTTAACTATTTTACTATTAATTTAACTAAATGAAAAAGAAAAATGTTTCCTTGTGATCTAACTGAAATTAAATAAGATTTTATATTATTTCTGTTAGCATTATTGTTGTCTCAATATATGGGGTAAGTTGTCACAACAGGGCATGGAGTTAAACTAAATGACAATGTGAAATGTTGCCTTGGCAACTAGCTGAAATAATAATAACAATAACAATAATACTAATTATTATTATTAATGATTGAATAATAAATAAAGTTTTTAAACAAAGGTTTTTCTATGGTTTTAGTTTTAATGGACTATGATAACCCTGGAGTGATCTAATTAAAATGACTATTTTACCCAATATTTGTGCTGTGTATTTTGTGCTTATTAGAGTATCAGTAGCAATAACCTAACGACAAACTCCATTCACTGAGAGCTTCTCGTGTGAATCAGATGTTGAGCACTGTTTGTATGAGTTGCTGCCTATGCAGCTCATTTAAATCACGTGGTCAGTATCATTGAGGCCTCTTCATTAGTGAATAAACCCACCGGCGCTGGCTTGTGAGGGTGAGAGGCAGAAGTTCACAGTGTTGTTCCTCTCGAGAGCATGATGCTCCGGTCCTGATGGATGAAACCACTCGGAGAGCACCGGAGAGTTGTTATCGTACGGAGAGATTTCTCCACTGGAGCTCTTCACGTCTCTGCAAGACCACAGATCCAGCACACCGTTAACAACACTTCAACTGTTTATAATATAAGAATACAAATTATAATAAAATAGGCACTTATGACTTACTTTATTGCTGTGAAAATTAATAATATATTACATTATATTATATTATTACTATTTTAATCATGTCACACGTAAGCCTAATAGTTTTTTTTAAAACTTGGAATTGTATATAATATAAAAAATTATAATAAAACAGGCCCATATAATGCTGTGAAAAAATATTTATATAATTTATACAATTAATTATTTCCAATGTAATAAAGTATAATATAATATAATATAATATATTATAATATAATATAATATAATATAATGCAGTCTGATTTAGTATGAAGGAAGACCTTTGACTATATGTGTGTGTTTTTTTTAATATATTTACATTTTTGTTAATATATATATATATATATATATATGTTTTTATATTTTTTCTTCTTTTTTTTTTTTTTTTGGAACCGTATATACTATATAATAGAATAATTGTAATACAATAGGCCCATATAATTTACAGTAATGCTGTGAAAATTAGTAATATAATATAATATAATATAATATAGTCTGATTTCATATGAAGGAAGACCTCTGATCTTTGTTTACCTTGTGTTTTTTAATATTCTTTCTTTTTTTGAATTTTATATAATAATATGATTTACCATAATGCTGTGAAAATGAATACGGTTTATATTATCCATAATATAATATAATATAATGCAGTCTGATGAATTATTACTGCACTATTATTGTCTGTTGACGATGAATCAGTAGTTGTGCCATGGCAGGTGTAATGACTCGTCAGTCTTGTTGTTCACTTACTCACACTGTGGTGTTTTCCTCCTCAGCAGATAATGCACCACATCACTGTCTGTGTCCAGCAAACTCAGCAGAAGCTCGTTCTGCAGCTCCGCTGAGATCTGCGGCACAAATCACATCAACACGTTCCTTCAAAATACAACTGAGTCCAGTCAAACCACTGATACACGCACAGCTTTACTGCCAAAGAACAAGCACAAGGGCTTTAGCTTGGGTGGCTATTAAACTCTTTACAAGGAATACAATCTTTTTACATTTAGAACGCATTGAGAGATGCAGTCCAATGCACAGCCCACTCAAAATCACTACATTTTGACAAGACACTTACTTACAAGTGACTTTAAAGAGCTCATATCATGAGGAAACAAGCTTTCCCTCATCATCTGAGATAAAAATGCTTGATTTATGATGCAAATATACTGGAACTCAATCAAAACTTCTTCCACAGTGGAAAAACAAAAAACTAAACATTTATAGAAATTAAGCTGCAAAAACATCCCACCCTGGCCAGTGTTATTGTTAACTAAAAGCACAAATATTATTTATAAAATAAAATCTAAATATGAGTTGAAAAACTGTCGCTTTGGCAACTAACAGAAATGAAATAAGTTTAAGTATTAAAATTACTAAAACTAAAAATGAAGTAAAATATAAATATAAATGCTAATTCAAAATATAAAAAAACACTATAACAGTATTTTAATATTACTATAATTATAGCTGTGATGGATATACCTAAGTGTGATTGGTTTCTTCAGAATATATGGTTAGTTGTGAACAGAGAAAGATGCTTTAGCACAAGTAACGGTGTAGTTACAGCATCTGCCAGCAGGGGAACTAGTTCACACTAACCAGACTAACCCTAACCCGTTTGACTTGTACTTAGTTCACATGTGAAGATAGTATTGAAATCTTAAAGACAGAACAGCAAAACATGGTTCAATTCTTAGAGTCAGAGAGAGAGAGTGAAGAATCAGACGGAAAAAAAAAAAAAAGATAATATGAAATAATTTAATTCAATATGATATTAAATATATAATAAAAATAATAAAACTAAATTAAGACTTAATTATGTTTAGTAACATTGGGACCATATAGGAATTAAATAAATTGATAAATAAATAAATACAAGGATACAATCTCTCTAAAAACTATTTCTAATACATTTTTTTTTATAAATATGCAAAATGTAAAAATATGTAATAAATATGTAAACAGATAATATGAAATAATTTAATTCAATATGCTATTAAATATATAATAAAAATAATAAAACTAAATTAAGACTTAATTATGTTTAGTAACATTGGGACCATATAGGAATTAAATAAATTGATAAATAAATAAATACAAGGATACAATCTCTCTAAAAACTATTTCTAATACATTTTTTTTATAAATATGCAAAATGTAAAAATATGTAATAAATATGTAAACATAAATATGTAATTATTTAACTAAATATGATATTAATTATACAATTAAAATGGTATCACTAAATTATGCCTCCATTATGATTGGTAACATTGGGACCACAAGGGGAAAAAGTTAAATAAATCATTCATTCATTCTCATGGTCAACAAAGAGAGTGTGAAAAATTAGAAGTATATTTAAAATATAAATATGAAATTATTTAATTAAATATGATATTAAATATAGAATTTAAATGATAAAACTAAATGTGACCCTGGACCACAAAACCAGTCACAAGGGTACATTTTTCGAAATTTGAATAAATAAGCTTTCCATTGATGTATGGTTTGTTAGGATCGGACAATATTTGGCTGAGATGCAACTATTTGAAAATCTGGAATCTGAGGGAGCAAAAAAATCTAAATATTGAGAAAATCATCTTTAAAGTTGTTCAAATGAAGTTCTTAGCAATGCATATTACTAATCAAAAATTAAGTTTTGATATATTTACAGTAGGAAATGTACAAAATATCTTCATGGAACATGATCTTTACTTAATATCCTAATGATTTTTGGCATAAAAGAAAAATCTATAATTTTGACCCATACAATGTATTGTTGGCTATTGCTACAAATATCCCCCAGTGACTTAACACTGCTTTTGTGCTCCAGGCTCACAAATTAGGATTAAACTATGATTAATAACACTGGGACAATAAATAAATAAATTAATAAACAAACATGTACAATATTCCCCCTTTGCAGAGTGCAGTCTGCCTAAAAACTGCATATGTTTCTATTCTGCATGTTGTCCTTCATTCAAACTTCAATGGTCCAAATCATCTCAGCAGCCCTGTTTTGGACATGCAGCATAAACTACATCTCAAGCACTTTCGTAAAACTGTCCTAACACACAGCCATAGAAGTGGTGATTTATTTGTATTGTTGTGTTTTCTCTGTCTGAGCATCCTCATGATGTACCGTGAACAGGGACTGGTGCATGTCGATCATGTGCTGCACCACGCTGATGATAGCGGCGCTGTCCTCCATCCGCGCCGAGCTCTCCACGCTGAACTCCTTCTCTGAGCTCTTCTGCTTGTGCAGCAGGTTCGGCCCGAATATAGTGGCCAGGTTCAGAGACGTCATCTTATTACCGATCACCTACAAATAACACAAACGCACCCATCGTTCCTCATTGCATTGAGCTCAGTGAACTTTTGGGTTTGTGATCATCCTGAAAAAGCAACGCGTGACCTCCAAAACCTACCGTGTAGAGACTTTTATTGTGCTTGCAAGTGTTTTTGTCCTTTCTGTAGTTTTGACAGCATCAAAAATGGTCATGGAAGAAAGAAAGGATTCCTTTTTCATTTAATTACAATTTACTAATCAAAAAGCTTGTCCACTTAACTGAAATCATGAAACTTACAGAATTTAACTACATTTTTTTTTTACCAAATTCATTTTTCTGGATTCTTTAAAATAGTTAAATGTAATTTTACTAATAAAAAATCATGTCTAATTTTATTGAAATCATAACATTTTTTAGGGCCCTATAAAGTTTTTTTTTTTTTTTTTTTTTTTACAAATTCCGTTTATATACCATTTTAATAGTTAAATTAAATTCTGCTAACCAAAAATCATGTCTAATTAATTGAAATAGTGAAACTTACTTTGTTATTAAATTTTTAGGGCCCTATGAAATCTGTTTTATTTTACACAAATTCTATGTTTTCCTTTATAATTTTTCTATATTCTGATTTAAGTTACATCAAATTTAGTATTTAAAAACATGCATTATTAATTAAAATCATGAAACTTACATAATTTAACAAGTTATCAATTTAACAAAACTGTAGCAATCAAAAAGCATGTCTAACTAACAACCTTAAACTTTATTTTTTAAAATTTACTTATTTGTTAATTTTTACAATAATAGGTCTCAGTGAAATGTTTTATTGTTTTTCAGAAAGTCTCTGTCTTTACAATTTACTACATATTTACTATCAAAAACGGTGGTAATCAAAGCAATAGCAATTAAATTAATCTTTTAAAATGTAATCAAATAAAACATTAACAATTCCTTTTATTTTTGGCAAACAAAGAGCTGCACAACAGAGGTTTACTGTTAAAAGGAAACTCTCCTGGAAGAAAGAAAGTCATGCAAGGTTGAAAACAGGAGTAAATAATAACATTTTTCTTCAGGCTGACCACAAACCCAGAGTTCATTGAGCTCTTTGAGATTAATGCAGTTTGTTACACATCAGTAAGGAATCATGGGTAATCTTGAATGAGTTACTTTAACTAAATAAGGCAAACAAACAAACAATCACAACCGCAGTAGTGTTGGATTTCTATTGGACGCAGCATTAGGAAACCTTGTGATTCTTGTGAGCACAACATGACTGATGTATGAAAAAAATGACTCTTTGTTATTGTCCTCTTGCATTATTGACAAACTATTTTCCTGTTTGACTCTGTAAAGCTGCTTTGACACAATACTGTATAAAGCGCTATAGAAATAAAGGTGACTTGACTATGAGATCACGGCTTCATGTCGTCTGATTCCTGCTGAAGTAACAAGCTGTTTTCTGCTGTCCATCAGTTCACTTTCCACACATCCTCTTAAACACACACACTCACACACACACACACACACACACACACACACACACTCTGACACTCACACACACGCACACACACACACACTCTGACACTCACACACACACAACACACACACTCACTCTGACACTCACACACACACACACACACTCTGACACTCTGACACTCACACACACACACTCTGACACTCACACACACACTCACACTGACACACACACACACACACACACACACACACACACACACACACACACACACACACACACACACACACACACACACACACACACACACACACACACACACACACACACACACACACACACACTCTGACACTCACTCACACTCACACACACACACACTCTGACACTCACTCACTCTGACACTCACACACACTCACTCTGACACTCACACACACACACACACACACACTCTCTCTCTCTCTCTCACACACACACACACACACACACACACACCAGCTAAAAGATGATACCTCAGTGTTTATTTAGCCGTTTGATAATATTTGACATTATTTCAGCATTTATGTATCTGCTTAAAAGGGTGATTCTTCCCAACAAACAATCAGGAAGACTCAACATGTTTTAAGTTTAATGTTTTAACATTTTTAATGTTTAAAAATTATGCATGAAAGAGTTTTTAATCGATTAATTGAAATCCCCCCAAAAATGTTGTACACTGTAAAACATTATTTTTCAAATGATTTGGAGTGTTTTACAAGAAAATACAATTTCAGTTTTTCTATCTCAAAATTTTATGTTTAATTAAATGTTAATTGCCGCTTCTTTGTCATTGTATTTTATGTATCCTGCATTTGATGTATATTTAAAATACATTTTTAAATAATTTTAATCATTAATCAAATTCAGTGTTTTCCACTTAATTTTTTCTGATTCTATTTAAAAAAAATTATTCAATTTTAATAATAAAAAAGCATGTCAAACTAAATCAACTTTACATTTTAACAACTTTTTATTTATTTATTCAATTTAATTATTATTATTATTATTATTATTATTATTTTTTACAATTATAGGTCCCTGTGAAATTTATATTTTTTTTTAGAAAGTCTGTGTCGTCAGTTTGGATTTTTCTGGATTTATGATTTAATACATTTTTACAATCAAAAACAGTGGAAATTAAATGAAGGCATATAGCATTACCAATTTAATTAATGTTTTAAAAATGCAGTCAAATAGAAATGTAACAATTCTTTTTATTTTTTGTCAAACAAACAGCTGAACAACAGAGGTTTACTGTTAAAATTAAGTTCCCCTGGCAGTTTCTCTGTTACAGTATATTATGTATCCTGTATTTTATGTACATTTATATATCCTTTAGCAAATTTTATTTTTAAATTTTATTCCTTATGCATGCTATTTTTTCTTATGCATCTGAGTTCACTACCAAATGTTTTTCAGTGCAAGATTTACTTTGAAACGATTTTCATTCTGAAATTGTTTAGTTTAGTTTAGCAGTTAATTTCACATATAATTACAAAGAAAGAGCAAGTAACAAATTGATAAACATAATATTTTGAAGTAGAAAGACTGAAACCGTAAAACACACTCCTATAATGTTTTTTATTTATTTACTTAGAAAAATCAGTTTTTACAGTGAATAAGGGGTCGTTCACACAGAAAGCGTTTTTAAACTGGACTGCTTTTTCTATTGTTTTTCTATGTAAACATGCACTAGAAGGACATATTTGACTTATGCATTTGCATTTCATGTCTTTTTCATCATCTTGCGCATGACACATTGCACAACTTTTAACAAAATGAGTCTCTAAAAATGTGCAAAAATTTATTTTGAGTGAACGGCCCCTAACTATGTTTTTTCTTGAAGTTTAATTGAGATATTCTATTAAATCATCTCGGTCTCAAAACTCTCATAATCACAGAATCATGACACTAGTCTAAATTAAATTTATACAAATAAATATAAATGAAACAAATAAAACATTCAAATTGCCACAATTGTGCTTAATTGTAAAAATCAACCACACAACTCACCTCGTTTCCATCAGCGTCCCGCGAATCCTCCGCGTGATTGGCTACGTCTGACAGGAAGTGAAGTAAACACTGAAGGGTGTCACTGTTGCAGGCAGGAAGCAGACAGATGAGTAACTGTATGACTGTGTGCTGATACGCCTTGTCTAGAGCTGCACAAACACCACAGAGAAGATGAGTGGAATAAAGAAGAATAAAGTGTTGATTTATTAAAGGAATAGTTCATCCAGAAAAATTCAAATGTACTCTCCCTTAGATCATCCAAGATTAGGATGAGTTTGTTTCTTCATCAGGTTTGGAGAAATGTAGCATTGCATCAGTGTCTCAGCAATGGATGCTCTGCAGTGAATGGGTGCCGTCAGAATGAGAGTCCAAACAGCTGATAAAACATCACAATAATCCACAGCACTCCAGTCCATCAGTTAACATCTGGAGAAGACAAAAGCTGAAACAAATCCAGCATTAAGATGCTTTTAACTTCAAACCGTTGCTTCTGGCTAAAAGAGTCCATAATCCATAATAACATAATAATGTTGTCTCTCACATCAAAATCCAGCTACATATTTGTTTAGAGCTGTTTAAACGGTGCTTGATCTGTGCAGATTTCTCTCCCGATTCACACCAGAACACTTTTTCACCGGAGGAAGCGTTATTATGGATTATGGATTCATATTTTAGCTGGAAGCAACGGTTTGAAGTTAAAAACATCTTAAAGATATATTCATTTCTTACATACACACAGCTTTTGTCTTCTCCAGATGTTAGCTGATGGACTGGAGTGGTGTGGATTACTTGTGGATTATTGTGATGTTTTTATCAGCTGTTTGGACTCTCATTCTGACGGCACCCATTCACTGCAGAGCATCCGTTGCTGAGACACTGATGCAATGCTACATTTCTCCAAACCTGATGAAGAAACACACACTCCCCAATCTTGGATGACCTGAGAGTGAGCACATTTTCATTTTTGGCTGAACTATTCCTTTAAGAAAGATTGTCTGTGTTGTTTTGCTCACATGCGCAGCTGATAAACGCGGAGTACAGTTCTCTGGTCAGCAGAGGATCAGGAATGTCTCTCAGAAACTCTTTGAGCAGCGCCGCCACATCATGAACACTGTGCCGCTGGTCCAGAACAACATCGGCACCCTGATCGAACGCTTCACGCAGCTGAACGTCACAACAAACACACGTCAATGCTGTGAGAACGGACATCCGTCTTTAGAGGGTTCACATACTTCTTCCACCAATGAAGTTGCACAACCTTTCCAGTTATTTGCGATTATTAGTGCATTAAAAATCATTAAAATTAACCCAGAGTCATTGAAAATAATCCTCTTGAAAGGTTTGTGTACACAACAGCATTATCTAGAGCAAAGTTTAGCAAACTAGGGTTTGTGAAGAAACTGATGGGGGTTGAAAAAAAGCTAATAATGAATTAAATAAAGAAAACGTACAATTAATATAAATAATTAAAAATGAAAACAAATTACAATACTTACTAAAAAAAGATGAAATAATTTATTTCTTTACCTGGATGTCACAATACAAAATTTTGCCAAGTTTTATTATGTTATATATTAAGCACTATCTAACAAGAAAGAGTGACTGTATAATATTGCTTAATAAATTTGACAGGTTTGTATTTTTTGTTTGTAAGTTCAAAAATAAGTCAGAGCAAAGTTAAAAATAGATAAATAATTTTAAAATAAAAAAAATCTAAATAAAAGATTATTTAATTTGTTTGTGTTGTTCTGTTTGGCTGTCATGTGACCATTAACTGGCGTCAGAGAACTGTGAATATGAAAATGTGTTGATTAATTATTAAACCTATTAACGCAAAAGGAACTTTAAATAAATATTTTAGGTCAAAAACAAAACAAAACTTTAAATTAAATTAAATTAAATTAAATTAAATTAAATTAAATTAAAATAAATTAAATTAAATTAAATAATGAAATAATGAATTAAATTAAATTAAATTAAATTAAATTAAAATTAAAATTAAAATTAAAATTAAAATTTAAAATAAAATAAAATTAAATTAAATAAAATTAAATTAAACAAAACAAAACAAAACAAAACAAAACAAAATAAAATAAATAGTTTGGGTTAAAATAGTTTTTGAGTTTGGGAATTCCTGGTCTAGATGATGAAATATTTTATGATGAGAAAAATATATAAAAAAAATAAAATAAAATGCCTTTATTTTATTTACTTTTACTGAAATATAATAACTGAAATATTATTTGTTGTACAATTTAATTTAATTTAATTATAAAAACATTTAGCTTTTTATGTATTCTGGTTTCCTTTGCCATCTAGTAAAAAAAAATGTAAATGAAAATATATAGTTTCTAAAACATAAAACATTTGCTTCTCACCTGTCGAACTCTTTTCTTCGAGCTCCCGACCCGGAAAATGCCCACCGTCTGCAGACCTTCACAGCAGCAAAGCAAATAACCGGCACTGTTACGTCAACATCTATATGGAAACAGTCTTAAAACTGTGTTTAGACTACGCTCAAACTAGTCCGGCTGTTATTGTGAACTCTGAAGACCCCATGAAATGAAAATGGAAACTTTTTTTTTTTTCCTGTGTTGATGTTTTCTATTGAAACAGGAAGTTGGGGCGAGGCTTATTGAACCATAAAGACGACCTCACACCGACAGATGTGACCTCAGGGCCTCACAATTTTGATTTCAGGGGCTCCTTAAAGGAGCACTCCACTATTTTTGAAAATAGGCTCATTTTCCAACTCCCCTAGAGTTAAACAGTTGAGTTTTACCGTTTTCTAATCCATTCAGCCGATCTCCGGGTCTGGCGGTAGCACTTTTAGCTGTAGCTTAGCATAGATAATTGAATCTGATTAGACCGTTAGCATCTCGCTCAAAAATGACCAAAGAGTTTCTATATTTTTCCTATTTAAAACTTGACTCTTCTGTAGTTACATCGTGTACTAAGACCGACGGAAAATGCAAAGTTACGCTTTTCTAGGCCGATATGGCTAGGAACTATACTCTCATTCCGGCGTAATAATCAAGGAACTTTGCTGCCGTACCACGGGTCCGTCGGTCTTAGTACACGATGTAACTACAGAAGAGTCAAGTTTTAAATAGGAAAAATATAGAAACTCTTTGGTCATTTTTTAGCGAGATGCTAACGGTGTTAACTCTAGGGGAGTTTGGAAAATGAGCCTATTTTCAAAAATAGTGGAGTGTTCCTTTAAAAAGACATTTGTATTTCGGTGGCACTGACCATACTTCTGCAAGTGTTGGCAGCAGCTGTCCAGCACACGCGGCACCTGTCTGTAGATGGGATTCAGGCTGAGCTTGGCGTCGCTCGTCTTCTTCTTCTTCTCGCTGTGTGACTCCACAGGCATGGAGAGCTGAAGAGCCTCCAGCAGACGAGAGTGACTGTCGTCCAGATCAGTGATGCAGTCCACAGACACACCGCCCTGCAGCGGTCAAACACACAAATATAGACACTTCTGTCAGCATTTTTGGCTGAGAAATACAGTCTGAACCCTATTAAATCCATTGCGTTATTCAGTGTTGGGAAGGTCACTTCGGAAATGAAATAGTACAGATTACAAGTTATCCTATTTACAATGTAATAAGTAGTGAAACTATTTCAATTGCTTTGTTAAAGTAATGTAACTGATTACATTTGATTACTTTTTGATTACTTTTCTAAATTTCTAAAAAAAACATTTTCAAACATGTAAAGCAGGCAGGGTTAACCTTACAGTAGTATTTAACACTGATTACTGTCACTTTCGAAATCCTTCATCACTTGAATTTTAAATTTTAAAATCAGACTTACTTTGAGATCATTCTGAGGTTAAATACAGATTTAAAACCATAACAAGAAAACGTTTAGTAGCTATGATACTGTTTTTGAAATCAAATCTTTGCTAGCTATGACAGGAAACACTGGCTTCTAACAATGTCGTGGAAAAAAAACGTTAATCTTAAAAAAATTAAGCACATACATAAACCAAAATAGGAATAA
The DNA here is from genome assembly GCF_001515645.1 of Sinocyclocheilus grahami. Classification (NCBI taxonomy): domain Eukaryota; kingdom Metazoa; phylum Chordata; class Actinopteri; order Cypriniformes; family Cyprinidae; genus Sinocyclocheilus; species Sinocyclocheilus grahami. Next base: position 262,632 of record NW_015506073.1, read on the forward strand.
AAGAGTTATCGAATATGCATGTGTCATAAACTCCTGAAACATTGGTGTCTCATATTGCGCAGTCAATGCAATTTATGAAAGAAATTAACTTAATCTGTATGTGGGTGTGTCTGAAAAAAAAATCTGATGCAACCCCTTTTGTAATCGTTAACATTTTCATAAGTAACTGTAATTTAATTACACATTTTTTCTCAGTAACTGCAACTGATTACAATTACATTTATTTTGCAATTAAAGTACATAATTTAGTTACATGTAACTAGTTACTCCCCTACACTGGCATTATTAATCGCATTACTTAATATCTCATAGCAAATACATTTTCAATATGCAATAAATCATCATCCCTGATTGTTATGAACAAACTACGGAAACATTTGCTTATGTTTTCTGTATTAGATTCAACACAATTTGGTTCATGATGACAATTTGATTGCACAGATGTTCCCCCCCCCCCCCACAGATTTCTACTTAATGAATTATTAATTCTTTAATGTGAGGCCTAATGATAAGTGGCACCATGTTTGGGTCTCAAACAGCATTAAACAACAGTTTACACAGGAAAGTAACTAAAAGTTTCATGCTCATGTGAGAAATGTGTTATTTTAGTATCATTGACATACTGTTAAAGTATTTGTTAATAATTTTAATTATTTTCTGTTTTCACTTTACTGTTTAGTAGGTTTTATGTGCAAACCCGATTTCAAAAAAGTTGGGACACTGTACAAGTTGTGAATAAAAACAGAATGCAATGATGTGGAAGTTTCAAATTTCAATATTTTATTCAGAATACAACATAGATGACATATCAAATGTTTAAACTGAGAAAATGTATCATTTTAAGGGAAAAATAAGTTGATTTTAAATTTCTGTTGCATATTTTAGTCATTTGTAAATGTCTATATAGTATTTTTTTAATTTTTATTTATTAGTTTTAGTTATTTTAGTGCTTCAACTTTAAACGATAAAGAGAAAAGTTGCCTCATCAGCCAGCTGAAATAAAATAAGTTTTGCGTAAATATACCAGAATAAATAAGTAAAAGGACAAATTAATAATAATAATAATAATAATAATGATCATTAATTTATTATTGTATCAAAAAACATTTTAATGATTATTATTAATGATTATTAATTTATTATTGTCAATAAACCTATTAATGATTATTATATTAATTGTTGTGTCAAAAAACGTATTATTAATTATTAATTTATAAAACATTTGTATAAAACATTTGAATGATTATTACTGATTACTAATTTATCATTGTGTCAACGTTTTAATGATTATTATTAAATATTATTAATTTATTATTGTCTCAAAAAACGTTTTAATGATTATTAGTATTGATTATTAATTTATTATTGTATAAAAAACATTTTAACAATCATTATTAATAATTATACATTTATTATTGTATTTATTATTGTATCAAAAAACGATTTAACGATTCATTAATAATTATCATTATTATCGATTATTAATTTATTATTGTCAAAAATGTTTTAATGATTATTATTATTGATTCTTAATTTATTGTGTCAAAAAAGCGTTTTAATGACAAGTATGAATGATTATTAATTTATTATTGTGTAAAAAAAAACGTTTTAATGATTATTATTAATGATTACTAATTTTTTTATTGTGTCAAAAACCTTTTTCCTGCATATCGGTTATCAGATATTTAAAAATATGATAATGCTCTACAATTCTATTGGTTCTATTCGTCAACATGAACTAACAATAAAAACACTTCTAAAGCATTTATTCATTAAGTGCCCCTATTATGGGTTATAAATGGTTCATATTTTGGTTTTGGGAGTCCCCAACAACAGGTTGACATGCTTGCAAGGTCAAAAAACACTTTCATTGTCTTATAATATGCATTTATTTTTATCTTATTTGCTCATTGACTCCCAAATGATTCGCTCAATGATTAATTTTTCCAAACCCCTCCTTTGCGTGACGCTAATCTGCAGTGATTGGTCGATTTCATTTCCATTTCATCTCGCCTGTAATGCCTGATAAAGCAGTGTTTGTGAGCGCAGTGCTGCTTTGTGTACAGCGTTACCGGGGAAACCGCTATTTTTACTGCTCCAAAAGCGGCACCTAGTGGCAAAGAATGAATTTGCATTTGCATTCAGACAAAGTTTTCCAGGTCTGCCGTGCAACAAGTGGGCGGGCAATATGCTAATGTTTCACGTTGACGTCAACATGAAACGGATGGGATTCGTTTCATTGATTCAGAGTCGACTCTTTCTTTTGAGAGACAATAACTTCATACACGGTGCACTTTCAGATTTAAAACTTTGCAGGATGTTTTCATTCACTTAGAGCTGTGTTACACGCTGCACGAAAGGTGATTTTCAAAAATCCATAATAGGGGCACTTTAATGATCATTTCAACATTTACTTGTGTAAATATTATTTTAAGCACTTGAGCTAACATGAACTAATGATGAATAGTTGTATTAATTATATAATATAATTATAGACTATAATTATATACAGTAACAGATGCATTGCTCATTGTTAGTTAATGTTAGTTATGCATTAACTACGTAACAAATGGGACCTCACTGTAATGTGTTACCAAAAGCGGCAGTATGGGTTGAAGCGATACTCTACCCGTCTGCGCGAGCGCAGCGCCGTTTCCGGTGTGCTGGGTGTCGTGCCTTCGTTGGGCGTCTCGCAAGACGAGCTGAGGGACGAGTTACTGCTGGAAAGCTCCTTGTTGGTGGATCTGCGGCCCGTCAGGTGCAGGAGTGAAGAGACTCGGTCTGCCGGACTCCGATGCTCCTCCTGCTCCTCCTGCTCCTCCTGCAGCTGCTTGTGACGCCGGTCGTTCACAATCACCTGCGAGAGCGGCACGCCGAAAGCCTGAGAATCCGACTCTGAGAAAGAAAGAGACGCATATTTACCTCTGCTTCTCTAATCCAGGATCTCACAAAGACCAAATGCCTTTGAAACTAAAATATTTACAATAAGTCAACCTGGGGTTTTTAAGTTCATATTTAAATGTTTTCACAACACAAAAAATAAAGGTAAGATTAAATAAATACTAATGAAAATATGTTTTATTTTGGCTTAATTTAAAAATAAATGCAAAGTAAAATTGAATAAAATAATCTAAAATAAAATAATTGTTAATATTTATGTATTTATTTATTTAGCCTCATTATTGAAATGCTAACTTAAAATCCCAGGGGGACTTCATGTAAAAAAAATAAGCAAAACAAAACAAAACAAAACAAAACATAAAATACAAAAAAAATAAAAATAAAATAAAATCGTAATATTAAAAAAATTACTTGAAGTACTCTTGAGATTTTAAGTTAATATTTCAATAATTTAGCAATGCATTTGCATGTCCATGGTCCATTTACGTTAATTTTACATTTTTATGATGTAATTCAAGGATTCCCAAACTTTTTTTGGCAGTTTTGTATATCTTAATATATCAATAATTTCATGACACATTCAGAAGGTCCTCTGATGTTGATAATTATTAGCGGTGACAATTACTGCTATTAATTGTAATAATTATTAGTATACTGTATATAAATTTTTTTAATGGTTATAGCTTCAGTTTTAGTTATTTAGACTACAATAACCCTGCTTTTCAATGTGATTTCTCCAGTGCTTTTTACTGCAAAGATTTAGTTCTGGTTCTTTAATCAAGGATTTCCTAAACTATTTGTCGGCCAAACGCCTTTGAACTAAAATATTTACATGAATTCCCCATGGGATTTTAAATTGATAATTCAATAATTTAACAACACACACTACAAAAAAAATTATAAAATAAAATAAAGGATATGGATATGTTTGATGCTTATAAATAAATACAAACCTGCCAAATTCATTAATATCACACAGACACTCCTGCTTATTTCATATTGCTTTATATATAAAGTAATAAAACATAGCATATACAAATATTTTTGTATTGTGGCATTCCACACTGAACATCTCACACCTTCAAACACAGAAGTGGTTTAGTGTAAACGGGAAAGGAATGCGTCCGGTCTGAGTCGTTGGAGGTCTAATCTGCAACACAAATAATGGGAGCGAGTGCGGAGCGTCTCGGACTGTTGTTGTTATTTCTCGGGGCCGTCGGAGCGCAGCGGGAGCGTCTGCATTCCAGCACACATTACTGCGCAGCCGCTCAGGCGGATCACTGCTGTCACGCTGCATTCTAGGTCAAAGCACTATATATTAATATTACAGTGGAGCTATAGGAGATCAAACGTACAGTATGCGAGCACTGTGAACATCTCAAATATTTGGTTCTTCATTTAAACCTATAAATAAATGTTTTAGGATCTAAATATGAAGATATAATGTAAAAGCAGATTGTGCTCCATTTCTATGTGACTAATCAAACCGGAGTAAAAGACTCTTTGTTCAGACGGACAGATGTTCTTTCACTGAAGTGCAAGATGATATTTGGATCACCCAAATGAGCACCCTCTGAGACGGTTCAAGGCAAGGCATACTGCTAACAACTAGGCAGTTGATGTGCCAGTGCAGTTGGGGGCCCATTCATACCCCCGACACTGCAAGCCCATCATACGTGGCAACCAGCCGGTGGTAGAGGCAACCGTGTGAACCACAGCATGCCTGTAGACCTGCTCTAGGGGCACTCCTGCCCGGTGAAATGCAAGGTCTGACCACGGGGTGAAGGTTTGGCAGCAGGCCGGTGTGACTTGGACCCGGTGAGTTCAAGTCGCACAACTGATCCCAAGACTGAGCTAGTACGAGCCAGTCGTCGAGGTAGTAGAGAACAAGAATTCCCTGCTCTTTCAGGGGAACAAGGGCTGCCTCCGACACTTTCATGAAGACACTGGGCGACAGGGACAGCCTGAAGGGCAGGACCTTGTACTGATATGCTCGTCCTTCGAACGCAAACCGCAGAAATGGTCAGTGGCACAGAAGGATCGACATATGAAAGTACGCATCCTTCAGGTCGATCACTGCAAACCAATCTCAGGGATGGATGCACCCGAAGATGCGTTTCTGTGTCAACATCTTGAACGGTAACCGGTGAAGGGCCCGGCTCAAGACACGCAGGTCCCAGATCGGTCGTAACCCACCGCCTTTCTTGGGTACAATGAAGTAGGGGCTGTAACCCCGTCTTCATATCGGCTGGAGGCACCGGCTCTATCGCATCCTTCGCCAGTATGATAAGATGTAAGACAGGAGCATCGGCCACCTTCACTGATGTGAAGCCGATGCCACTGAACTTGGGGGGATGCCGGGCAAACTGAGTCACATAGTCTGATGGTCCGCAGAAGCCAGCAAGACGGGCCTGATAGCACTAGCCAGGCACCCAGATACCGTGCAGGCAGGACCAGTGGAACCACTGATGTACCTGCAGTGGGGCAGCAAGGTGGAACGCAGGGACCTGGTCCGTGGGGGGACCGAAGAGGGGACTGAGTGTGCGGTGCAATGCTTACCTGGTTCCACGGTTTGGCTGGGTGCGTGAGGGTGCGTGAGTAGGGCCTTTGATGATGCTCTTGAACTGCCCGCTCCTGCCTGCTGGTGAGAGAGGAGGATGGGTGTGGTCCGGTGTTGGTCGGTCCGCGACTCTCCATGCCCTCTTGGGACCCAGAGACAGAGAAAACTGCTCTTCTGTCGAGATTTTTGGAAACAAGATTCTCCACCCAGCCCTCCTCCGGGGGAGGGAATGGTGCATTCACCATCCCCCAAAGAGCAGTTCCTTCTCTCTCTGGGTCAGCCGTCCCGGGGCCTCTTGCTCTTCCGCTCACCGCCAGGCTTGACGGGGGCTGGACGGGTGGGGCAGCCTGCCTACTTGCAGCTCCACGGCGCCGCTTGCTTGAGGCTGCTACGGATGCGGCGTGGGAGCGGGGGTGGACGCAGGGGGCCACCCTTGGCGACGAGCAGGCTGGGGCGCTGTGGCCAGGTGGAGGCAGCAGCTGACACGGGGGAGGACGTGTCGGATCGCCTCAGTCTGCTCCTGTGCAGTCGAGAACTGCTGGGCCATGTTCTTGACTGTGTCACCAAAGAGGCCGGTCTGGGACCCAGGGACCTTGAGGAACCAAACTTTGTCGGCATCCCCCATGTCGACCAGACACAGCCAGAGGTGATGCTCCTGGATCACAAGTGTGGACATCGCACAACCCAGAAAACTCACAGTGACCTTCATAGCTCGGAGTGCAAGGTCAGTTGCGGTTCGGAGCTCTTTCAGAATTTCCGGATTGTGACCACCCTCGTGCAGGTCCCTCAGTGCTTTTTAGCCTGAAGTACCTGCAGTAATGCAGTAGCATGTAAGGAGGAGGCAGCTTCTCCACAGGTCATATAAGCATTGCCAGACAGACCAGATGAGTACCTACAGACCCAGGAGGGGAGGCACGGTTTGCCCTGTTGGGTGGAGGTGGTATTAAGACACAACTGCATCACAACCGACCGCTCCACCGGGAGGGGGACCCCCGTATACCCCTAGCTGAACCACCATCGAGAGTGGTGAGGGAGGAGTTTAAACTCTGGAATATTATTAGAGTCCAAAGAGCGTGCTAAACTCGTTCAGTCTTCTTCTCTCAGTAGAGTAGTCAGGAGCAAAGCGATGTGATCGCTCGGTTCCAAAGCGAAAATCTGAGTATGTGTTGCACCTGCTGCCTAGTTATACTCTCGCCACAATCAGCGGCAGCTGGATGCAATCATTGCATGCCAATGTGCATTGGCTCGTTTAGTTTGCACTCGAAGTGGATTGGTCTCTCTAAGCGAGATCCCAAAGTCGGTCATCACCATATTGAACTTTTTAGCCCAAATTTTAAGACCTTTAAAAAAGATAATTAGGACTTTTGTTACACCATTTAAGATATGTAATAGCTTTTATAGCCTTAAAGCATTTCTAGATCTCATTAAGATGTTTAATTCGTCATACAAAAACAGACATATCTAATCGAAGAAATCAGCTTTGACCTTTATTTCCAGTGGTCAGCTTGCAGCTTTAACTTCTAGATGTGCATGATGACAAATATCTAAAAACCAAATGCATACCTTTGTCTCTCTTTTCCTTCGATAAAGAATCCAACTTCCTCCTGAGTGACTTTTTCCGCTTCTGACCATCTGGAAAAGACATTGCATACAAAACATCAGAAACAGACAATCAAACCAATGACACTTCAAGACGTGTCTTATTTGTTTGAAATGTGAGTCTCTGTGTACCTTTGGGGATGGTGATCTGGCATCCCAAATCGAAGTCTTTCATCAGTCTGACCAGAGCGACTTCCTGCAGCCGGACTCTTTCCAGCTCCGACAGACTCTGAATGGAAACCGACTGCATGTGGAAATTATGACCGGTTGTTTTCTTACAGGTGAAATCTCCCTATGAAAGATGCAAAATAGACACATAGAAAGAGAAATTCTTTAATAAAGCAGCAGCAGCCAGCAGCATCAACAAAATATCACAATATATACAAATATACACTGCTGGTCAAAAGTGTGGAATAACTGCGTTTTTTTTAAATAAGTCTCTTCTGCTCAACAAGGCTGCATTTAAAAAAAAATCTAAAATACAATAAAAAGTGTTATATTATTTAAATTTAAAATAGCTGTTTTCTATGTGAATATCTGTTAAACTGTAATTTATTTCTGTGATGTGCAGCTGTATTTTCAGCATCATTATTCCAGTCTTCAGTGTCACATGATCTTCAGAAATCATTATAATTATGATTATTATCAATGTTGGAAACAGTTGTGCTGTGCAATATTGTTGTGGAAACCGTGACACACTACAATTCAAAAGTCTGAAGAAAGTATGAATTAAAAAAAAAAAAAAATTTTTTTATCTAGCACTGATGCATTAAATTGATAAAATGTATAATTTTATTTATAACATTTATAATGTTACAAAAGATTTCTATCTCAAATAAATGCTGTTCTTTTAAACTTTCTATTCTTCTGTGAATCCTGAAAAATAAAATGCATCAAGGTTTCCACAAAAATATAAAGCAGCACAACTGTTTTCAACATTGATAATAATCAGAAATATTTATTGAGCAGCAAATCAGCATATTAGAATGATTTCTGAAGATCATGTGACACTGAAGACTGGAGTAATGATGCTAAAAATTCAGGTTCAAATCACAGAAATAAATGACATTTCACTATATATTCACAGATAAAACAGTTATTTTAAACTCTAATAATATTTCACAATTCTTACTGTATTTTTGATCAAATAAATGCAGCATTGGCGAGCAGAAGAGACTTATTTCCAAAACATGTAAGAAATATGGAAATATTCCATGTATAAGTATGCTGAGAATGTTTCTCATTGGTGCATCTCATTTCAGGATTGTGGACAGTTTTTTATTTGGTAAACAAATATGATTTCAAATATGAAATCATGGGCTTGTGTTTTCTTCAGCAGCCTCTGAGCTCATGTCAGGTTTCTCAATGGAGAATGAATGGGAGTTCAGCTCCTGTAATCCTGCTTTTGTGCTCTGCTGGCTTTATATTGTGATGTTTGGACAGATACAGTATACACACACACGGTGTCTCTATACTCCCTCAGAATAAGCCCAGGTCTCTGTGAACATGCAGTGACAAGCACTGGAGAACTCCTGGCGTCTGCACAGACGTTCCCTGATCATCCTGATATCCTCGGACTTGAGAAATCGAACCCAGACTCTGGCAGACGCTCGTGTTTTGTTAGTTTGCTTTTTTTGCTTTCTGGGAATGATCACTCAAGTAAATTTAGCCAGGAGTCTCAGACTGAGTTAGATCAGATGACACGTTTGAAGACAACAAATTAGTGATTTTCACAAATCATTAACAACCGGTGTTGTGTAATAAAAACCATCTCGCAGGACTATACTTAATATTAACCTCTTCATTATGAAAACATGCCTTGATTATTTTAACTATAGTTTTTACTGTATTTTACTACTTGCATATAATTTTAATTTACTATATTTTACTGCTTATAAGTCGATTATAGCTATAATGACCATTTGAAATTATTTGTAATTATTTAAAAATAATTAAATATTTTAAAGTAATTAGTATATAAATAATATAATGAATTATTAAATAATTATTTAAATAAATAAATAAAATAAAACATTTTAATACTAGCATTTGAAGTAGTAGTAGTAGTAGTGTGTGTGTGTGTGTGTGTGTGTGTGTGTAGATGTATAGGATAAATACTGAAACATTAACATTATTATGTATTTACAGCTTACAAAAGAGGAACAATTGCAAAATTTGGAAAAGGAAAAAGAAACACAAAACATGTTTTAATTATTATTTTAACTATGGTTTTTACTATGTTTTACTACTACAATTTAATTCAATCATAGTACTAATAATAAATAATAGCAATAATTTGTAAAAATATTTTTTAATTATTTATTATATATATATATATAATATAATAATTGTTATTACATTATTATTTAACTATATCATATAAAAAACAACCATTTTGATTAAACAGATTAAACAAATAAGTTAACTTTTCATAATCAAACAAATTAACTTTTATGAGTATTTAGAACTTTTTCGTTTGAGTTCACAAAACTGACACAACTTAAGTAATATCTTCTTGTTTCATTGTTTTGTTTTGTTTCTTTTAATTTAGACAAATTTAAATTTAGCCTAACTAAAACTGAGCTGATGATTTGTATTTCGCATTATGTTTTGCCGTGGCACTCGAAAGGGAATGTAAATGCTGTGTGTTACATAATGTTTATTTTGTGCAAGTTTAATGTTAAGTGGGGGATTTAGTTTTTTGCTAGGTATATCAAATGCTCTATATTGCTCTATATTCAGCAATTGCTATGCTAATCAAAGCATTGTGTTACTAATTAGCCAGTTAGGATTTAACTGAATTAGCTAGTTAAATTAGTTAAGTTTCCACTACTAAAAATATTTTAGTATTTACGAATTTAATTAGTTGAAATCACATGAAAATGTTAAAAGGGTCATATGATGCTTTTTTAAAGATCATTATTTTGAAAACAAAACAGTAGTCCATATGACTCATGCATTAGGTTGCACGTCTTAAGTCATGTGATTCTTTTTGTGGGAAACTGAATTTTAATAATTTGCTCTTCTACTGCTGCTCTCTCCTTTTATCATAAAGTAAATACCTCCTATTATGGGTCATTCATAGCATATGTGATGTGCAACCACACTTTTTTTATTTCACTTTTCCACTCTAGCCAATCTCATAAACTTGGATAACAGGACCACATGCATGCCTAACAGCACAAATCAAACATTCACTGAGCATTTCCTTCCCAGCTGCAGAAGGTCAACACTCAATCCAAACACCAGCCGTTTCTCATCTGCTTGCATAATAACCCAGATGAAATCACACACTGATGTGCACGAGCACAAGACATTAGCTGCATCCACTCAAAATGAGATCAATAAAATAATCATATATTTCTAATTATTCAGTTTTTTCTACTGATATATGGTAAATTACGTAATGGAGTCGCTTAATGGTGATGGAAAATAATGAGATTGGGGGGAAAAAATTAAATGCTTTTACTTTCTCTTGCAAAGGTATTGTGTTTCCCCAAGAAATTTTCCATTCACTCATAAAACATTTGTTTTCTCTCGCAAAAGTATTGCGTTCCCTTGAGAAACTTTGCATTTGCTTGCAAAACATTTGCGTTTTTCGCTAAGAAACATTGCATTTACTTGTTTACTTTGTGTTCACTTTTGCAAAAGTATTGTGTTCCGCTAAGAAACTTTGTGTTTGCTTGAAAAATATTGAAAATTATTGCGTTCTGCAAAGGAACTTTGTGTTTACTTGCACAAAAGTATTGCATTGCACTAAGAAACTTTATGTTCTGCTAAGAAACTTTGTGTTCATTCTCGCAAAAGTATTGTGTTGCCATTAAAAACTAACTTTGCATTTGCTTGCGTAACAGTTGCGTTTTTCGCAAAAGTATTGTTTCACTAAAAAACGTTGTGTTCGCTCTCACAAAGGTTTTGCGTTCCACTAAGAAACTTTGCGTTCCCTTGCAAAAGCATACTTTTACCTCCCAACTCATATTTCCATCACAAAAGTTTTGCATGCGAACTGAAAGGTTTTGCTAATGAAATAGAGTTTGCTAATGTTTCTCAGGTGAAAGCAAAGGTTTTGCAAGAGAGAGCAAATGCATTGAAATAAAATTGTTAACACTTTACTTAAAGCCTTTATGTATAATGCATTATAAAAGTAGTTTTAATGAATTAATTATGCCTTGTAATGCTCCTTATAATGCATTGTACAATCTCATGAATAATTGTAATCACAGTTAATACATTAAAACGCTTATCAATATGCAATTAAAGGGGTCATAGGATGCTACATGCACTTTTATAAGTTGTTTGAACTGAAATGTGTGTTGGCAGTGTGTGTACACAACCACCCTAAAATGATAAAAATCCACCCGGTGTTTTTTTTTAAATCTGGTTAAATGTTTTCCCCTTTCTCAAATCGAGCCGATCTCAGATGCCTGTCTGTGTGACGTCACACAGACAGGCCCCTCCCACGATAGTTTGATTGACAGCAGCGTTTCAGCACAGACTGGACTGGCGTCTTACCTTAGCTCCGCCCTGAGTGACTGTCATCAGTCTGCCATTGTTTCACCGCCGGAGCAGATGTAGACAAGAAAGACTCCTGAGCGATTGAGGTGTTCTGTTGTTGGATGTAAAAATGAACATAGCAGTCGTCATTTACTCCCGACATCTGAGCCGCTGAACTCGTAGGGAATTTTGTTTGTTTCTGAAGGGAATGCTACCCCGATCTACATAAATGCATCTATGTTCGCGCGAATCATTCATGATCCAGCCTCATCTACAGAAGAAGTGAGTATAATGTTTTGAAATGAATCTTTGCAAATTGCCTTTCCTAATAATGTGCTAATTAGCAAGTTTCATGATGAATGCGGCTAAAGTAAACAGTCTCTCTGAGAGCAGCTCGGAAGAGAGGGGCGGGGTCAGCAGAGCTCATTAACATTTAAAGGGAAATGCTACAAAAACGGCTTGATCTGAAAAGAGCTGTTTTCGACAGAGTAAAAAAAGGTGTTTTTTACACTATCATTGAGAAATTTTAACCAAACTGTGTTACAGACTTTTCATTAAGTTCATAAAGAATCATATCAACTTGTGGAAAATGGGCATCATATGACCCCTTTAACAATATGCATTTTATATTCGGCTATAGATTATAATTATTCACGACGTTTATAGTGCATTATACATAAAGGCTTTAAGTAAAGTGTTACCAAACGTTTTCCTCCCATCTCATGTTTTTGTTTTTTTTACCATCACCATGTTGCACATTTGTTGAACACTTAATTTCAAATGCATGGCAAAAAAGCATTGCAGCTATAGCAGCTTCCACTCGTTTGGAAAGACTTTCCATAAGATGTTGGATCATGGATGCAAGGATTCACTCCCGTTCACTCCCAAGAGCATCAGTGAGGTCCGGCATTGATGTCAGGTGATGATGGTGTCTAGCTCGCAGTGTTCAAGTTCAGATCAAAGGTGTTCAGATATGTGTGCAACCCAGTTGAGTCCTTCCAGACTCAACAAATCATTTCTATACGGGCCTCGCATTGTGCAACCTATAAAGCTGACTTTAAAACTACAAATATCTTGATGCCACGCCTAGATAGAACACAATGTGAAAGCCTTGTACACCAAATACAACAGAGGTGTTGCGCCATTGTGGTCAATTCTGCACAGAGAAAGTTCATCTGACTCATGTTATATGAATGAAAAATGTCATCAGAACATTAAATTATGGCATTCTTTCTTAAGTACTACACTACACACCCCGCTAACACCTGCACTTCATTATTCTCTGGCATAAAATCTCTGCTCTTCCAGACAGCGGACGAGCTCTCCCACTGAAATCCAGAGAAATATAAGTGAACAAGATCATGCTTGTACACAGATGTGGAATTAAGTAAGGCTGGCTTCACATAAGCTGCATTCCAAATCACAAGGTCCCTACATAGTGTGCACTACAGAGTGTATGTAAATCTGTTCATTTGGAACACAGACATTTAAAAGTTTTTTATTTCAAATAAATTCTGTTCTTTTGAACTTTCAAATCATAAAAAAAAATCTTGAAAAAATTGCATATATTAAAATATATTACATACACAAAAATATGAATTATGCAGCATAATAATCAGAAATGCTTCTTGAGCAGCAAATCAGCATATTAGAATGATTTCTGAAGGATAATGTGACACTAAAGACTGGAGTAATGATGCTGAAAATTCAGATTTGATCACAGAAATAAATAGCATTTTGAAATATACTCACATAGGAAACTGTTATTTTAAATTGTACAAATATTTCACAATTTCTACTGTATTTTTTGATCAAATAAGTGCAGCCTTGGTGAGCAGAAGAGACTTCTTTCAAAAACAGTTTTAACGGCAGTGTATATATAGTGCAGCATTTCTAGCATTTTATAATAAAATATCAATATCAAGACAAGGCAAAGAACCTCATATGAAATGTACTTCAGTCAAACCTCCAAGGCATCAACAACACAAAATACAATAGCACAGGTAAGAAAAATTAAAACAATGAGCAGCAGGCTTATTTAGTAAGCTATAAAAAAAGTCATTTAAAAGATATTAAGAGAAAAGTGCAAACACAAGTCGCTTCATCCTTTGGTGCTGTAGTGCCACTCGACGACTGCACACTTACCAGAAATGAAAGCCTCGCTCATCAGCATAAAAGGTGAGCAACAGTTTCATCTGAACAGCTGTCTAACAAGAGATACTTGAGGATCATCAAATAAGCATCACATTTGTGTCTGATGGTAATTCCAGGCCCAGCTGCTCTATTCTCCACGACGATTTCACCAACGTGATCTCATTAGTATTCATAAGCATTCAATCATAACATATGCTTCTAACACACATACATTTATATCAATGTACGAACAGCTTCTAAATGCTTTTATGGATGTAAAAATGTACATACACATGTTTACACATCCTTTGAGGTTCTCAGAAATGCAATGAAATCTATGAATTTAATATTTGAATAAATTAGATGAATTAAATGTTTAACAGTATTACATTAACTTAACATGTTGACATTATAATGTTTTCACTCAGTTCTGTGTGATTTCTTAATACTGTCAACATGTACAGTTTTATCAATTCTGTCAAAACATACAAAAAATGTGCAAAGTTTATTTACAAATACAAAGGGCTGCACAATTCATTAAAAGAAAAACAAAAACAAAATCATGATATGGCTTAGTGCAATTATCTAATTTCAAAGGCTGGAATATTTAAAAAGTTCAACTGTTTAATGTTTAAAAATGAAATTAAGCCATAAATATTATTACTGCAATTTAACAGTTGTAAAATACAATTATCAATATTTTTCTTTTTTTATATATATTTTGTAGTAAGATTTTTTTGTTTTTATTTAATAATTTTTACTATTTTTATTTAGTAGTAATAATTAAAAAATGAAAATAATAGTTATTATTTCATAACCATATTGATATATATAAATCACAATTTTTTTTAAATCACAGTCTTTATCAGAAAAAAATTTAATTCTGATTTGTCCCCAAATCATGCCGTCCTACAAATATAAAAGCTGATCTAAAAATATACCAACTAAAATGCAGACAGCGAACACAGAGTTTTCCTGAGACTTGAGAAAACTCAGTTTTCCTGTGGTTTTTCCTCACTCTGGATCAGTTTAGCCATGTTCGTTTTGATAGGAAATAAGAGCTTGGGGATTCGGGGGCTTCTTTGAAGAATTTCGTAAGGAAAACAAACAGTGCTGCTTTCTTACTTAATGCCGTCTTCACGCTACGCTTGAGCCAAAGCATCATGGGAGTCAGCTTCCCATAGGAGAGAAAAAACACGAGTGAGATCTCCTTAAAATCTCAGTTTCTTCTCAACAGCAATGAGATTGAGCGCAAATGGAGACTTTTTCGCCTGATTAATCTCATGTATTTTCACTAAGAAATCTCAACAACCTTTCAAACTACTCAGATTTCCCAAGAAACCAAAGTCTGCCAACCTTTTGGTTGATATCTCAACCAAAAATTTGAGAGCTCAACATTATTGCATGTCAATTATTGACTCATTTGTGTCTGTTTTCATTGTAAACTGACAACAACAAAAAACACTGACAAAAAATGATTTCTTGACTTTCTGTCCCACCGATGGCTAGGGAATGTCAAATGAAATCTCTCCCAGAGAACTCACAGCTTCACAGCATTGTTACGTGGTTTCATGTGAGAATGTCACTTTCACAGACTTATCACTTCCAGCTATTGAGATACTGAAGGCTAGAAAGTGAGTCCTCTGGGAGTGTCAGTTCCTATGTGTCTTTTCCTTCAGAATGACAAAGTAAAACAAGTGGACACATGCTTTGTGAGGCACTATTGTTTGCATAACTGCTTTGGAATGAAAGGTACATTATGACAAGTGCTATACAAAAAAAAAAGAAAAAAGAAAAAAAAAGTTTCACGTGTCATTGTCCATCCAGATTATACAGTACAACATTGAGAAATTAATTAAGAATTTCTTAAAAATTCCAAATAAATTCCTGCCAAGGAAATACCAGCCAAAAAGCTTGGGTCTGTAATTAATTTTTTTTATTTAATTTTTTTTTAAGTCAGGAAGGTTGCAATAATTTGATTAAAAATATAGTTAAAAATGTGAAATATTATTACAATTTAAAATAGCTGTTTTGTATGTAAATATCTTCCTATGTGTCTTTTCCTTCAGAATGACAAAGTAAAACAAGTGGACACATGCTTTGTGAGGCACTATTGTTTGCATAACTGCTTTGGAATGAAAGGTACATTATGACAAGTGCTATACAAAAAAAAAAGAAAAAAGAAAAAAAAAGTTTCACATGTCATTGTCCATCCAGATTATACAGTACAACATTGAGAAATTAATTAAGAATTTCTTAAAAATTCCAAATAAATTCCTGCCAAGGAAATACCAGCCAAAAAGCTTGGGTCTGTAATTAAATTTTTTTATTTTATTTTTTTTAAGTCAGGAAGGTTGCATTAATTTGATTAAAAATATAGTTAAAAATGTGAAATATTATTACAATTTAAAATAGCTGTTTTGTATGTAAATATCTGTTAAAATGTAATTTATTTCTGTGATCAAAGCATCATTAATATTTCAGAAACATTTCGGATTATTATTAATTTTGGAAACAGTTGTGCTGCACAATATTTTTGTGGAAACCGTGATACATTTTATTTTTCAAGATTCACAGATGAATAGAAAGTTCAAAAGAACAGCATTTATTTGAAACGGAAATCTCTAAAAATGGTTTACAAAATGTAAAAACCTTCAAACTAAGACATTCTAATCTGTTGCACATTTTATTCGTGTTGGACTAAAACGTTAAATTTTTTTGTAACTAAAATTCCTCTTTCTGTCAATCAAATTCCAAATTGAAAATCCAATGGGACTTGGTCAATTCACTTCAGATTCATACCAATGAACTGAAACTGAGCCAATTAGTTTCTCCAATTTGTCTGACTCTTTAACCAAACAATACTAAGATACAAAAGGTACAAAGAGTTCAACTGTTCACAGAAATCTCTAGAACAATCCTATTTAATAGCTGTGATGATGTAAGAGCATTAAATATAACTTTATCTTGTTCCCAGTGTCAAACCCCCGACTGGCACAAAGAAACAGGAAGTACCACATTCTGGGTTTCAACATCACTACATTAATCAGTGAGTCAGTCAGGACGCACCCTCACAGAAGATCACATGAAAGTCATACAGTAGCTGCCTGACAACGGAAAAACGTCGTCTTCTCCCTTATCTCAACTCTTTCCAACCGGATTCGAAAGGAAACTGGTGTTGGAAAAATTGAAGATTCAAACAAACTTATTTTGTTGGCTGTACAGCATTGTTGAAGCTGTTAACAATGGATTCAACTGATACATGAAGCTGGAAAAACTCATATAGCGTGTCATACAAACACAACACTTCGCAAAAAAAAAAGAAAACAAAAAAGAGTGATGCTTGTCCATGCAAAAGTTGTCGCAAAGATGTGATCATGTGCAACTGCAAGCAGAAGTGAAACACAGAACATAAATTTGTGACTCATGCACTCATTATAGGAACAGTTGTCACCATTCATAGGCCTATAGACTAATGCATCTGATTCATCATTGCAAACGTGTGCAAAAACAGACACGTCCCTTAACATGATCAATTGCTGTGTTGCAAAAAAACCTAGCAAACATAAATGGAATGCTGCAATCATCTATTTGCACGATTAAGTTATTTGTGCAATCATAATCTTGATTTTTTTTTAAATTATTATTATAATGTGCGCAGCCATGATATGGGCCATTTGGCTTAGGAAAAGTGTTGGACTTCTTATAAGAAAAAGTCATTTTTCAAATCATACCTCTGTTTTTCCCAAACCATATAGGCATCTTTAGAGAACAAAATAAGCCACTTTACCCTCTAAAAGGAATTTGAGAAACATCTACTATAATCAAATGAAATTCAATTAGTATGCATTTACTAATTTCATCAGAAAACTTGTCTACTTGGTAAATGGTGTATTTATGAAGTCTACCAGCAGAGGTAAACTGGATCTCAATCAGATAAACTTTGACATTTAGGTAAAGCATTTTAATGGAATAGTTCACCCAAAAATAGAAATTAGCTGAAAATGTGCTCACTCTCAGGCCATCCAAGATGTGGATGAGTTTGTTTCTTCATCAGATTTGGAGAAATGTAGCATTGCATCAGTGTCTCAGCAATGGATGCTCTGCAGTGAATGGGTGCCGTCAGAATGAGAGTCCAAACAGCTGATAAAAACATCACAATAATCCACAGCACTCCAGTCCATCAGTTAACATCTGGAGAAGACAAAAGCTGTAACAAATCCAGCATTAAGACGTTTTTAACTTCAAACTGTTGCTTCAAACGAAAATAAAAGAGTTCATAATCCATAATAACGCTTCCTCCAGTGAAAAAGTCCATCTCCTGTTATCTCGCACATCAAAATCCACCCACATAGGCCTATTTGTTTAAAGCTGTTCTGGACTGTTTTGGCTTGTAAACGGTGCTTGATCTGTGCAGATTTCTCTCCTGATTCAGACCAGAACACTTTTTCACTGGAGGAAGAGTTATTATGGATTATGGACTCTTATTTCAGCCAGATGCAACGGTTTGAATTAAAAAATTAAAATTAAAATTAAAAACCTTTTGTCTTCTCCAGATGTTAACTGCTGGACTGGTGAGGTGTGGATTACTTGTGGATTATTGTGATGTGTTTATCAGCTGTTTGGACTCTCATTCTGACGGCACCCATTCACTGCAGAGCATCCATTGCTGAGACACTGATGCAGTGCTACATTTCTCCAAATCTGATGAAGAAAAACTCATTCACATCTTGGATGGCCTGGGGGGTGAGCACATTTTCATTTTTGGGTGAACTGTTCCTTTAACACTAGGTGTAAACAGGGCCACAAATCTGCAGTACGCCCCTGAACATGAACATGTGCTGCACATACGTGTGTGTGTGCAGCAATACACTGAGATGATTGGCAGGCAGAATATAAAAAGGTTAAAGGTTATGCTGATACTGATGTTGCAATTGCTTTAGTGTAGCTAGAAAATAAAGTTTAAAAAGGTCCAAACTCAGACGACGAGCTTTTTCCACTCATCATTCTGGAAGATCAGATACATGACTTTGGGGATCGGAGATGTTTATCTTTGCAACTGTACTTGTCTGGAGGAGATGCAATAATCTAAACCATTTTAGCGAAAACATTGAACCACTCACATTCTCTTACGCTGGCTCTGCTCCAACTGAAAACAGCTTAAGGTGAATCAGACTTCATGAACATGCCCTACATTCACTGGTCTGTGAACGAACCACATATTCTGCAAAGATCTTGCTATCTACACTCAATAGTGTTGAATCACGGCAACCTGTCAAAACAAAAACACTCTGACTTCCCTAGAATGATGTATTTCTAAGGGAAACAGGATATTCAAGGAGGAAAAAATAGCAAAATAAGGCCAGGAACTTGTTGACTTTGGATATTGACTAATTTTAGACATTCCCAAGAGACTCTCCATTGGCACTCAAAAGTGCATGTTCGTTTTATCGGTGGTAAAGACCACTGCAAGCTTGAAGATTCACGAAACTGTTGAACATGAAAGAAGACCTTAAAAAGACCCCAAAGTGCTGTTGTACTCAGTTGACAGTCTCCAGTGGGAAAAACTATTTGCATGGGTAGCGCTGCCAGAGATCAGGTCATGCTGGTCTGCTGTGAGAAATAGAAGCTGAGGCAGACTTCATGTAAACCAGATGTCACTTCACTGAAGAACTACGCTCCGCTCTTACACGGTTTCTTCAAGCACAGTACAAAGACTTACTGCAGACAAGCTTTTTGCGACACAAAGTATACGGGACTATAAAAGAACAATGTGGGCCTACTGACAAAAAGCTCATTCAGTTGAATTGTTTTCAATGAATATGAGTGTTCTGCTATTCAGCAAAACAGAAAACAGTGAAAGAACATGCCGTTTTCATTGTTCTTTCCCTGTTTCGTTATTCTACAGAAACAGAAAATGCCAAAAAAAAAGACATTTCTCAATAAAACATTTAACACAACAGCTATTATTTTAGTCTAAGTCTAAATTTAAGCATTGCACAAGAGCACAGATAAATGCACTTTGACCAAAAATGGGAATTTATTTAAAAGCGACCCAATAAATGTGGCTGTATTTTAGTGAGATATATCAGCACACTTTGCCTCGAGATCTAAACATTATTAAGCTTGTTACTGCAACAGATTCTCTAAAACAGTCTGCGACAGGCAAAGAGGCCAAAGGGAAGCAAAGATACACAAGTAATACTGTTGTGTCTTGCAAGTCTACTACTTTAAGATGTTTGTTGTCTGTGCAAATGAGCCATTGTGGCTGCTTAAGATAAATCAAAGCATATATTGCAATGCACATAAGAGAAAATATGTATTTACTGCCAACATATTCCAGACTTTATCGGTTTTCAAATCCAATATTTAGGACTTATTGTCATTTTGCAATGTGGTTTCAAACCTGCTACCAATCAAGACTGTAAAAAAAGGTGGTTTACTGCCAAAAAAATAAAAATTAAAAGCATGCATTTGAGTTGAATGTGGCGAAAACAAAAAGCCTGCCTTTTGCTGCCTGCCAGTTTCATTGTCCAAATAATAGAAAGAGCAGTGCTCTAAAAGACAGCTGAACTGCTTTACAGGAGGAGCTTTATAAACTCCAGATTCCTGAGAGGTTAGGTAACTGTTACAAAGAGAGCTCCCCTTTGGGCTGGCCAACACAATCATCTACAAATTTGGTGTTTTGGTTTCTCAGTATTGTAGTATGGCCACGGTTTGATGAAGGGGAAAAAAAGCATGCATTAATTATAAAGAGGTGTTTGTTGATTTGTCTCTAATCATAGATGCTTTAATAATGCAATTTCATTAGTTCACATTCCTGATCTTTGCAAAGCTACTTCAAAAAACAAGCACTTTCACAACACCTTGGTATTTCCTGGCACTTGAGACATGTGTGAGATTAATGCCACTTTAATTTACCCGGAACATTTAACACATCTTGACAACAGGTTGCACTTTAGAAAGTCAAAGCCATTCACTGAATTGCACATTATTTTGTCATTAAAGCATGCAAATGTAATTATTCAATCAGTAGACAATGACAGCAACGATGCACATCCATTTGGGCCTCCTATTATCCTCATCCCATTGTGCACTTTACTGCATTGAATTAGTCATTTTCCTTCATTTTCCAGTAGAATTTAGTGTAAAGTTAAATGGTTTAAGGATAATGCATTTATTAAAGTCAGGATCAGCAGCTAAACCACCGTATGAGTTCAATATCTTCAGTTGTCTTTAGGGTTAGTATTTTATATCTGTATTGGATTCTGCTGTGGAGGAAAGCGGACATTCCATGAACACTTCCCTGCTGTCTGCTGCTGAAACCCTGAGGCTGGCAAGAGTCACGCTAGGTCATCTGTCTTCATCCTACCAGCGCTGTCTGCTGCCTTCGACCAGCTGAACCACTAGATCCTTCTGTCCACACTCTCTGCGTGTCTGATCTTCAATCAACCAAACAGAGTCCATGTCGCAGCCTTCTTGGTCTCACTCCACTGGTTATCTTCAGCCGACTGCATTAAATTCAAGGCTTTGACGTCAGGCTGTCACTGGAACAGCGCACTCCTACCTCAACACACTCCTACAGGTCTATATTTCTTCCCATCCTCTATATGGTCAGTAAGCAAGTGTCACTTGGTGGTTCCATCAAAGCAAAAAAAAAAAAAGTCGCTTTCCAGAACCTTCACTGTCTCTGTTGTTCTGCGGTGGGTCAAACATCACACCTCCGTTTGATCTGCTGAGACCGTCACAACCTTCAAGAAACTTTCCCTTAATTTTCCATAAATTGTTTTTGTTCTTGCTTTTCTCTATCTGTGAATTTTATTTCAGCTCTAGTTTCTAAGCAAGCTTACATTTGAAACTTGGCATTGCAGTAGTGCTGGCTCCTGCAGGATAAATTGATCGTGACGTTCCTCAGGACAAAACACTTGAAAAATTTCTAAATATCAACTTAGTCATTCCAAATATTTTGAATTAGAATTTATAGTATGGTGATCCAGAAATTACCATAGAGTGTCAATCTCAGTGCTGAAACTTGGATGCATGCTTTGTCATGATTATGCATCTGATCAGGCATGATACACTGCCAAGACTCCAATGCTACTTGCTTTAAAGATATAAATGAGCTGCTTGGTGCCAATATGCACTCTTTAAATTGTAATAAAATGACTGTGAAATTTACATTTGAGCTAATATTAATAACAAGACTATATTAAACATTTGCATATTAGTCACACCACATGACCATTTAAAATGATCTATAACAGGCAGTTGATTAAAAGTAGTGAAAAACTTAAAAAGACAGTGAAATCTTAAAATAAAAAAACATACATATTTAAACAGAGATATTTAATCTCTCATGATGTTTATGCGCATTTATCAACAATGCATGAAAAACTCATACTCGAGAAAAGACAGAACAACCTGGATGGCCTGACCAGACAAGCCTCGTGATTTATCATCTGCAAACTTCTATTCAAAACCTGTTCAAGAGAGTGACGCCAAACAGCATCCATGCCAACAGAACATTCACTTTAGTTTGAAATCTTTTTATTTATATATATATAATCTTACCTCAGATTTACAGATATTGTGCGAAACAGCATCCGACTGAGGCAACTTTCTTTGAAGCCACTTTCTCGGTGAGAAGATGTTGCTTGAAGCAGAGAGGTGTAGAGATAAATCCCTGGACGCGTTGCGTTTGCCGCTTCTGTAGTCCAAATGAAGACTGGAGATCGACGACGCGTCTGAAGATGTGGACAAACTCGACGTAGAAAGACGCGGTTTGAGTCTGGGGTCGGCAACGAGGCTTTCGGAGGCGCTTTGGCTGTTAGTAAATCCAGCTGTGGAGCTCGAGCTCCAGCAGAATGACCGGTGACCGCTGGCGTCTCCAGGCGTCGCGCAGTGTCTGATCAGCGCAGAATCCAAACTGCGAGTCTGGTGCAGGTTCCTCTTTGCGAGGGTTTTAGAGCCCGATGAGGAACATGAGAAGACGCTGTTTAGCAAGCCTTGCGCGGACATCCCTGCGGTATGATATACAGACTGACGCCCCAAACACAAACCCCATGTGAACGCGACCTGACTGGACAGCTGCTGATGTTTGTCTTTCATCCGCAGTTTATTGGAAACAGCGAAAATGTGTTTTCAAAACTAATTGCATTCTCTTATCAATCTCTGCTGTATTTGACAGCGGGGATGTTTCCACTATTCAAGCCAAAAAGCGCGTCAGTAAAGTTTCATCTCTGTGAAGGATCCACCCTCTTCCTCCGCCCTGCCAGAGTGTGTCTGAGAAACGGAGGTAAACCTGGACGCTTCTCATTGATTGGCGTTTTAGTTATAGGTTTTAATAACTTTCAGTGGAATCTAAAAGAATTATAGAATTTCTGCGCAACTCAAATCGCCTTGGCGCGTTTCGCTCAGTTTGCCCAGCGTCTACTAGGCCTATTCTATAGATTTCTAAAACAAATATGTTTGTAAAATATGTGTAGTAGTCTATTTAAATATATATTAAATTGATACATAATATTTAAGTTTTGTTTTATTAGTTAATATTTACTTAACTTCAAATAAAGTGCTTGAGCAGCCTGTTCTTTGCAGAGCCAAATTCTAAAAACAATTTTTCCCCATTCAGTGTAGAACAATCCATCTTAATTTGAATATCATAACACTGCATGACTTCATAAAAGCTCAGATCAGTCTTCACAATGGGGAAATAGGATGGATGTGACTGCTGGGGAAGACAAAGAAGAAGAAAATAGAGGTTAAAAACTCCATAGACATAAAAAAAACCATCAAATCTCCCCAAAGAGCCGAGACTTTGTGTTAGATCTGCGACATATTATTCCAGAGTTTACATGATACCCCCAGAGCTTCCCGACATGGGGTTATTATCTCATTTTAGCACAGGAAAAAGGATCTCCAAAGACCTCTTTTAAAGTCTGTGAATGTAAACAAATAAGGGTGTAACCGAGAGCATGTCAGAAGGTCTCCATACAGTAAAGATGGATGGATGTATAAGACACAACTATGTTCATAATTGAAATGAGTATTTTATATACAATAGTAATACTTTGATACCAATAGAGTTACAATTAGAACTCAATTATTGCTTGTAGCCTTGAATAGTCTGGAATATTCAGACTGAAAATGTAAATGTGTTTTTAAACACTTTTTAAATTGTTGTTCCAAATCTGTATGCATTTTGTTGTTCTGTGAGACACAAAATATGTTTAAAAGAATGTTGAATATTGTAGGTTCAAAACAAAATTGAACCCCACAGACTTTAGTCACTGAGACATAATATAATAACAAAATATTGTTTTACATGCAAATGGGCTGATTATGTGCCGATTGTTTAAAAATGCATTTTATGTTTTTAAGCAAGAGATAAGAAAGAATGAAAATATGAGAACATGAACAAGATTAATTATTTGCTAATTATTAATTACAGGCCAAACTCTCTATAGCCATTTAAAATTAGAGACAACCACTGCGTTTTAATCATGATCCAAATGAATAATTACTGCGCAGACTCAGGCATCAAATTAATCACTACTGCACAGACTCGGGCTCCAAATAAATCGCTACTGTGCAGACTCAGGCTCCAAATAAATCGCTACTGTGCACATTCGGGCTCCAAATAAATCGCTACTGCGCACACTCGGGCATCAAATGAATCACTACTGCACAGACTCGGGCATCAAATGAATCGCTACTGCGCAGACTCTGGCATCAAATTAATCTCTACTGCGCAGACTCGGGCTGCAAAATGAATCTCTACTGCGCAGACTCGGGCTCCAAATGAATCGCTACTGTGCAGACTCGGGCTCCAAATAAATCGCTACTGTGCAGACTCGGGCTCCAAATGAATCGCTACTGCACAGACTCGGGCATCAAATGAATCACTACTGCACAGACTCGGGCATCAAATGAATCGCTACTGCGCACACTCGGGCTCCAAATAAATCGCTACTGTGCACATTCGGGCTCCAAATAAATCGCTACTGTGCACACTCGGGCATCAAATGAATCACTACTGCACAGACTCGGGCATCAAATGAATCGCTACTGCGCAGACTCTGGCATCAAATTAATCTCTACTGCGCAGACTCGGGCTGCAAAATGAATCTCTACTGCGCAGACTCGGGCTCCAAATGAATCGCTACTCCACAGACTCTGGCTCCAAATGAATCGCTACTGTGCAGGCTCGGGCTCCAGATGAATCACTACTCTGCAGACTCGGGCTCCAAATGAATCGCTACTGTGCAGACACTGGCTCCAGATGAATCACTACTGGGGCATCAAATGAATCACTACTGGGCAGACTCAGGCATCAAATGAATCGCTACTTTGCAGACTCAAGCTCCAAATGAATCACTACTCTGCAGATTCAGGCTCCAATTGAATCACTACTTTGCAGACTCAGGCTCCAAATGAATCGCGACTGCGCAGACGCTGGTGTACAATGAATCACTATAGCACAGACTCAGGCTCCAAATAAATCACTACTGTGCAGACGCAGGCTCCAAATGACACCATTTTCGCAAGATGACAGCGGCTATATTGCGTTTTGTCTTTTTACCAATTTGACCATTTTACTGAGTTTTGGCTAATATTAACCAATCTAAAATCTGCATTAAAGTTAAGAATGTAAAGATAAAGTTTGATTGATTATGTAATGCTGGTTAGAGAGGTGCACCGGTCACTGTATCATTGTGCAGACTCGGGCTCCAAATGAATCGCTACTGTGCAGGCTCGGGCTCCAGATGAATCACTACTCTGCAGACTCGGGCTCCAAATGAATCGCTACTGCGCAGACACTGGCTCCAGATGAATCACTACTGGGGCATCAAATGAATCACTACTGGGCAGACTCAGGCATCAAATGAATCGCTACTGTGCAGACTTAGGCAACGAATCGCTACTACACAGACTCTGGCTCCAAATGAATCGCTACTTTGCAGACTCAAGCTCCAAATGAATCGCTACTGTGCAGACTCAAGCTCCAAATGAATCGCTACTGTGCAGACTCAGGCTCCAAATGAATCGCTACTGCGCAGACTCAAGCTCCAAATGAATCGCTACTTTGCAGACTCAAGCTCCAAATGAATCACTACTCTGCAGATTCAGGCTCCAATTGAATCACTACTTTGCAGACTCAGGCTCCAAATGAATCGCGACTGCGCAGACGCTGGTGTACAATGAATCACTATAGCACAGACTCAGGCTCCAAATAAATCACTACTGTGCAGACGCAGGCTCCAAATGACACCATTTTCGCAAGATGACAGCGGCTATATTGCGTTTTGTCTTTTTACCAATTTGACCATTTTACTGAGTTTTGGCTAATATTAACCAATCTAAAATCTGCATTAAAGTTAAGAATGTAAAGATAAAGTTTGATTGGTTATGTAATGCTGGTTAGAGAGGTGCACCGGTCACTGTATCAGCTCACAGCAGGCACATATGCAGAAACTGGTGAAAGTTTCATAGAGAAATTAAAACAGGTCGCCCCACAACAATTATTTGCACTTGCACAAATGCTCCCAAATATTATTTTGAGGCCACACAGATTACATTTTGGGAGCATATGCAACCAAAACAGTCTCAATTTTGAACCCTGATAAAACTGATAGAAATGTTATGGTCATCAAGACAAAATTTGAATGTTGGCTTGACAAAGTCATGCCTTAAGTTAAAAAGGTATTTTGTAAAATACTTTAAGAGCTGCACATTATTAAGGGATATTGAAAAAGAAAAACTAATCCAAGTGTGTACAGTAACTGTATGTTGACTTTGTCAAGCCAACCTAATTAAAAAGACAAGTAGAAATAAAGAAACAGAAACCTGAGACAGACACATCCTTTCATGCCATTATATTTTTCAGTCAATTTATTGTCTTCACATCTGAACATTTTCTGGACTCTTGCTCAACTGACTGGCTGATTGCACAATAACTGCAAAGCATTCAGACTCTAAGACATCAGCGTTGGCAGAACATTATCACAACGACATGATAAACACTGAGGTTCGTGCCTGGATGTTGGGGAAACTAGACTGACGTGACGCATTTTGACCTTTGTTTTAGAAATAAACCAAATGGCAAAGACAGACAAAAATGCACTGCAGTCTGTTCAGTGACAAAAATAAGTTATTAGTCTTATATTTCTGTTGTGTCTTGACCCATAAATGGGTCTCATGTCTGTTACAATTGGTCACCGACAGCAGAGACAAACAATGATGAAAGCAAATGATGAGACACGAAACTAACCGCATGTTTGTGTTTGCAAATCTGTTTTGTATGTTGCCATGTTTTGCATTTGAGTTCTCTTGCGCACTTTCTTCAAATGACTCATAAAAATGATACAGCATAATTTCTTAAAAAGATCATAATTTCATTACAGTTATTTTAATTTCAGTTAGACCAACGTTAGACATTTAATTAAACCATAAACACGATTAGATAATTAATTAAATAATATAAATCAATTAAATTAAATTAAAATGAATTAAATAAATAAACCTTAGTAAATGCATTCAGTGAAACTGGAGTGACAAAATTTAGTTTGAAAAACCTAATAAAGTTAATTTACACTTATAATAATGACCTAATCCAGCTAAAGTATGATAATCTAATGAAACTGACTTGAAGTAAATAAATTAAACAAATTAATGAATATGAATTAAATAAATGAAATTGTGGTTAAAATTAAAATCACTTAAATTAAGGATATTTAATACATTTTTTGAGTGAATTCAACAAATGTTTTTTTTTAATTAAATACCATGAACAGGAAATACAATTAATTTATCAATCTATCTTAAAACTTTAAAGCTTTTAAAACTTTTTCTTTTCTTTTTCTTTTTTTTTTACTTTGTCAGGTTTTGTCAAGCCAGCATTCATAATTCGTCCAGAAAAACTTCATGTTCAAATTCTGATTAGTTTTAATATTTCTTTAAATCAGTTAGGAACAGCGTTATTTTTATATCATTGAGGTACTATTATAACTTTTATTGATATTTCGAATTAGTTTTTATTTTAATATTTTCAGTTTTCATTTTAATTTAGTTAAAGTTTGAATAATTTTGTTGTTTTTTGTCATTTTTTTATTTTGATATTGTCTGTATAGTTTTAAAGGATTTCTTTATTTCAGTTTTAGTTTCAGTTATTTTGGTACATCAGGTTAAACTAAATTAAAATGAGAAATATTGCCTTGACAAATTGCAGAAATAAAACATTTATTTATGTATTTATTTATTTGTAGATTTCACGTTTATATTTATTTGTATTATTTTATTTTCAGTTAAAGTTAGTTTTATTTCAAGCATCAAACTTTTATTTATGATCTTAGTTTAGCTCTAGTTAACGATAATAACCCTGGTTGAGAACCACTGTCCTTGAAGAACTTCCCAGAGAGAAATAGCATTTCAGTAATTAATTCACTCAATTTTGCCTCTTTCAAAAAGAGATGAATAATTGATGCTTTTGTGTGAGTGGTTTGGGTTTTATGGGTGTGTTTGTGGGGGTAGTTGTTAAGATGTGAGTGTTTCTGAGCTCTCATAAAGATGCCAGTGATGAGCAGTGTGTGTGTGTGTGTTGCAGTGGTTTTAACTGTACTGTGATTTATAAGGCCACCAGTGGATGACACACACACACACACACACACACACACACACACAGAGAGAGAGAGAGAGAGAGAGAGAGAGAGAGAGAGAGAGAGAGACAGAGACAGAGACAGAGAGACAGAGAGACAGAGACAGACAGAGAGACAGAGACAGACAGACCCGCACAAAACCAATGACTAACCCCATCAGTGTGTCACTGCCAGTGAGTTCTGGGAATAAAGCGCAGTTCCAGTATTACGCACTAGTTTGCGCTGTTACACTGTGTTTGGAAAGTGAAGCGAGTCATTTGCTACTGCTGCTGTCAAAACAAATATAACAGAGTGAATCTGGCATACTTTAAATACGTCCATGTTACAGTAATTATTCATCTTTGTTAATGTTAGTTAATAAAAATACAGCTGTTCATATTAGCTCAGGTCCATTAAACAATATCAACAGAGACAATAATAGTTTTCATTCATATTTTAGTAAATGCTGAAATTAACACTGAGTGAGAATAATACTGTAAAAGCTTTAGAAGTATGTTTCATTGTTAGTTCGTTTTAACTAATGTTAACAAATGGAACCTTATTGTTTTAGATCTTTTACGATTTCTGTCATAATTTCCATTTAGTATGTCATAATGTCAACTTTTTATGTCATAGTTATAACTTTTTCTGTCAATGTTGACTTATGCCGTTATGACTCTTTATATTGTACATCGAGTATTAGATTTTTATGTTATAATGTTGACTTTTCATGTCATAATTTTGCCATTTTATGTCATAGTTTCACTTTTTCCACATCATAATTCCAACTCTTTATGCAATAATTCTGACAAAGTATGTCATCATTTTAATATTTCTTTTGTCATAATTTAACTTTTTATGTCATAATTCTGATTTTTATGTCTTAATGTTAGCTTTTTGTGTAATGTTTTCAAATTTTTATGTCATAGTTATGACCTTTTATGTTGTAATTTTGACTTTCTATGTCATCATTTTGACATTTCATATCATAATTTCAACTTTCCATGTCATAATTTAGATTTTTTTTGTCATGTTTTATCTTTACTGACATACTTTTACCTTTTTATGCAATGATTCCGCCATACTATACTTGTCACATGTCTCCGTTCCAACATAGTATGTCATAATGTCAGCTTTTTATGTCATGTTTATAACTTTTGTCATAATTTTGACTTTTTATGCCATAAATCTTAATAAACTCATAATTTCGGTTTTTAATGACATGATTATGACTTTTTATCAAAAGTATGAGACTCTGAGTCTTTTCAATGTGACATTGTTTTCTTGCCAATTATTTTTCCCGCAACGTCCTATTATCATAATGCATAATGCAGGTTTTTGTCATTCTCATTCATGAGATTCAGTCAGAGGGTCAAGGTTTGGCGGGTTAGTATTGGGTCAGTTGGCTCCTGCGGGCAGGTGTCGTAATACACCATCTGGCCCAAAAGTGCATGTTTCTCTACTGACGCTCACTTCAAAGTAGTCATGCATTAAGTTTATTTTTTATGCTTTATTGTCAACAAATAGCATGTACAATGGCCTCTCCCACTGTATAACAAAGAATATTTCACATTCATCAACAAGAAGAAACAAGGAAAAAGAGGGGAAAAAGGAGAGAGGGTACATGAGCATCAGTTTACAGACAAATATATATTATTCATATTTTACACTTCCATGGGATGTTACAATGCAATTTTATACAGAAAATGTACTTTGCATGTAAGCACCATTAAATCATTGTAGTACTAAGCTTATATATGCTTGTATACAGTGGTGTGAAAAAGTGTTGGCCCCCTTCCTGTTTTTTTATTTTTTGCATATTTGTCACACTTAAAAGATTCAGATCATCAAACTAATTTTTATATTACACAAAGATAATGATTATTATAAATGATTATTTATTTTATTAAGGGAAAAAAGCTGTCCAAACCTGTCTGGCCCTGCGTTAAAAAGTAATTGCCCCCTAAATCTAATAACTGGTTGTGCCACGCTTTGCCGCAACAACTGCAATCAAGTGTTTGTGATAACTGGCAATGAGTCTTTCACATCACTGTGGAGGAATTTTGGCCCACTCTTCTTTGCAGAATTGTTTTAATTCAGCCACATTGGAGGGTTTTCGAGCATGAATGGACTGTTTAAGCATCTCAATCGGATTTAAGTCTGGACTTTGACTTGGCCACTCCAAAACCTTTAGATTTTCTTGAGCTATTCAGAGGTGGACTTGCTGGTGTGTTTGGGATCATTGTCCTGCTGCATAACCCAAGTGCGCTTGAGCTTGAGGTCACAAACTGATGGCCGGACATTCTCCTTCAGGATTTTCTGATAGAGAGCAGAATTCATGGTTCCGTCAATTATGGCAAGTCGTCCAGGTCCTGAAGCAGCAAAGCAGCCCCATCATTTAAAAACTGCATTTTGTATTTACTTGCATTATCTTTGTGTAATATTTAAATTTGTTTGATGATCTGAAACATTAAAGTGTGACAAACATGCAAAACAGGAATGGGGCCAACACTTTTTCACACCACTGTATATGTGTAATGAAGCAACATCACAAACATTTACCAGTGATCAGTTTCACTTTTTTAAAACTTTTTCTTCTTCTCTTTTTTGTAGGGTTCTGTGTGAAATGTACAGATAGTCATGACTCGGTCTCAAATAAATGATGTGGAAACAGCACTCTTCACCTTTAAGGTAGGTTTTCAGCGTCACGAAGAAGTTATTTAGAATGTTATATTGTAGTGTTACCCACAAACCCACTATGTGTTTGCGTTGAGCTCATCTCTACTACTAAAAATTGACAAAATAATCTTTTAGCAGATATGATCATTGAAAAAGGACAGTCTTTCCCTTAGAGCCAAAATATTGATGACTCAGTTTCATAATTTCCACTGTCATATTTATTACTTTTTTTATATCAGTCTTGACATTTGTTAGAATTATGACTGTCATAATTTGTCAATGTTGACTTTTTGTCAAAATTTCAGCTGTATGTCATAATTTAAAGTTATGCCATAACTCTTAGTAGAGTATGTCATAATTTCAATTTTTTGTCAATTTACTTTTCATGTCATAATCTTGACTTTCATAATCAGTATGTCATAGTTCTTACTTCTTTTTTGGCAAGTTTCAACCTTTTTATTCTTATTCCTAATTTAATTCTTATTATGTAATCATTCTTAGAACTTATTTCTACTTTTATTTCATAATTCTTAGCATGTCATAATTTCTTTTTATGTGATAATTTCGACTTTTTGTCAAAGTTATATCTTTCTATGTCATAATATTGACTTTTTATGTCATAATTATGACTTTTTATGTCAAAAGGTTGTGCATGGTTAAAACCACAATAAAATTAGACATAAGACATACTGTAGAAGCTAAACAAATGTAGAAATTGTGATTGTGTTGACCTGTGCAGAACTTAATTAGTTGTCATTTGTCATGTGTATTCTGATCAAATTAATGTTTTTTCGAAAGCAGCATATAAATAAATAAATAACCTTTTTTTTTTTTTGTGAAATATCCTGACAGTCACGACTCAAAGCAATAATGCAATAATGAGGAATATGAAACTCCTTCTTTTCTGCTGGTTGATAAAAAAAAGCAATGACCTTTCCAATGGAGGACTGCAGTTTGCCTTCACAGAATCACAATGTGATTTGGACGCTTTTCCACATACCGCTCGGCTCCAAATACATTATACTCTCAAACTAATATGTTTGGACAATTTATTGCATTTCCATTTATGT
This sequence comes from Sinocyclocheilus grahami, assembly GCF_001515645.1. Taxonomy (NCBI): domain Eukaryota; kingdom Metazoa; phylum Chordata; class Actinopteri; order Cypriniformes; family Cyprinidae; genus Sinocyclocheilus; species Sinocyclocheilus grahami. The sequence goes on from NW_015506073.1 coordinate 294,698, forward strand.
GTGATGCATTCATCCAGTTTAATGCATGCAAATCGCACAAATGCACTTCTTCATTCATTGCATGCTTCATTCGCCCTCTAGTTGAGTATCTAAACAACGTTTTGTAGGGAAATCTTTGTTATGCAATGCATTCTGGAATTGGTTTCTTCTCCTTGAAGGCTACATGTGATGCTGCCTTTGGCCAAAAAAAGCCTTTGCGTGTCTACAATGCCTTAAAATGGTTTGAACTGCAACACAAACAGATGCACAGACCGTGGTTCTGACTCATAACAGAGATGTTTTCTAATATCTCAAGCAATTTGTGAATTGCATCGCAGCTCACAAAGAGAATTCAGAAATGATAAACACAATAGTGCTTACGGTAAGAAGGAATCTTCATCTGCTGTGGGAAAAGAGCCTGATCGTTATCAAAAGTGCTTTCTGTGAATCATCGCTGTCAAGTGCATTCTTAATGACTCCTCATGAAATGACTCGCGTTTAGAAAGTTGTTATTCCCCAGCTGGTGCACTCAGTAATATCTGTTTTATTGGTCATTATTCTAATGCACCAGGTTTTCTTGACAAATAGCTTGTTTTGCATGTTTATGCACAAAAGCAAATGCAATGCATTGCATCAGGAGTTACTCATGCAAGTATGCAGTTGCTTGAAGATGTAACATTTCAATGTTTAGCATGGCAGTATTCTGATTTTTAATGCTTATGAGAAAGATCATGCATACATGAAGATTCTCATGACATATTCTCCTTCACAGAAAGCATGCATGCATGAACTCGGTAGAAAATGACAATTTTGTCATTTTTTGGCGGACTCTTCATTTCAGTACCGATGTGAGCGATCAGAAAAGGATGCTTTTGTTAACTCCCTGACAGGCTCGGGAGATTGCATTCCTTGGCGTCTTGAAGGTGTGAGATCTGAGGGCTGTGAATCGCTCTCTTCTCACCTCACACTCGCTCACAGCAGAAACAGTGAGTGTGTTTAATCCAGCTCTAACATGCACTGACACACACAGAGACGCTCACTGATACAGGAGACATAACAGTTCATATTTGATGTTGAGTGGACAGTGTAACCCAAAAACCCAGAATGGAGCTCATTTGCTGTGACTACAAATTGACAAAATCATTTTTGAGCAGATATGCTCATTAAAAAAGGATTGTCTTTCCATTTTGGGTAAATGGAGCAAAAATATTGATGACTCATCCTGCGCTCATGCCTCTGGAAGCTCATTTCTGCCACATAAGGAAATATTAATGCTTTGGTCAATTATATGTATGGCACAAAAGTGTTGTAATTATGACTTAATCTTTTATTATTTCAACTTTTTATCATAATTGATCATCTTAATTTTGATTTAGTTTGTGATAATTCTGATGTTTTTGTCATAGTTATGACAAGAAGTTAACTATGATATAAAAAAAGTCAAAATTACGACAAAAAGTTGAAAATTGTGACATGAAAGGTTCAAATTAAGACTTTCTAAGTTAAAGTTCTTTTTATTTCATAATTTCATCTTTTCATATCAGAATGTTGACCTTTTTATGTCATAATGGGAACTTTCTGTCTTTATTTTGAACTTTTTGTCATTTTGTTGACTTCGCTGGTATCGACTTTATGTCAGTTTTGACTTTTATATCATAATTTTGGCTTTTTGTCATAATTTTTAATGTCCTCCTAATACTGACTTTTCATGCCATAATTTTGATTTAGTTTGTCATGATTTCAACTTTGTCATAATTATGAGTGTTTTGCCATAGGTACGAGTTTTTGTTATAGTTTTAACATTTAATATAATAATTTAGACTTTTTATGTCATACTTAGTACTTTTTGTCTTAATTCTGACACGTCATAATTTCACCTTTTTATGTTATGATGTTGAATTTTGTCATAATTTCAACTTTTTTGTCATAGGACTTTTTGTCATAATTTTATCTTAGTCTTTTTTTGGCTTTTTATGTCATAAAGCTGACATTGTATGTAATAATTTCAACTTTTTATGTTATGGTAATGCATTTTTATGTCAGATGTCATAATTTTGACTGATGATGTCACGGATATGACTTTTTATGACATAATATGACATAAAAGGACAAAATTATGACTTTTTGTCTGAAGTGTGAGACTGCGAGTGATGTCTATGACCGTTTAACTTAAAAATATTATTAATGTTTAAAAATATCCACCAAATTCTGCAAGAAGCCGCAAGAATTCTGAAAGATTTCTGATTACAGACCAGTGCTTTGCTGTTTTGTTATTTTCTGCATTCACAACCTGCCTTCCTTCTCCTGAAACCACTCTTTATTTAGTATTATATGAAGCATTTTAAGGTTTGCCATGAAGCTTTGCTGGAAAAAGACTTTAACAAAAGAGAAATGCAGACTTCAGTTTATGTGGCGCTGTCAGTGTCTGTAAGCGATGGGACGGATTTCAGAGATTTGCTTTTCCACTCGGTCGTGGAAGACGGTTTGTGCATTTTAAGTGCCTCTCCGTCTCTCTTTGTGACCTTGCCGGCTTTCTGTGAGCATATTGATTTTTTCTCCCACATTTCAGATAATTGCCAGATACTCTGAACCCAATATTCCCCGTGCTTCTGCCGGCCAATGAGAGCCGTGTGCGTGCGATCGATAGAGTAACGGGATACTCCAGCTCTTCACTACGAGCTTACGTAACGCTCAGAGCCTCGGCCAAACAGCTGCGCCACAGCATCACGAGCGCAAGCATCTGAAACCATGGCAACAGCTGAGGAGAGCAGCTGCGCTTGTTGATGCTTCGTAAGGATTCATATTCTGCACATTATGACATAACAGCACTACAGCGGACACTGATGACATAAGACATTTTCAGAGCTCAGTCATGGGTTCATCTCTGGGAAATACTGAAATTGGAGCAGCGCAAACATATGGAGCCCCGCACATGGCATGCAGGAAGAAAATAGTAGGCTAAATCGTGCACACGATTTACTATTTCATTCCTCGATTTATAAATTGTGCACACGATTTACTAATTCGTTCCCTCGATTTGCTAAATCGTGCAAACGAATGGAAAATGGAATGAATTAGTAAATCGTGCGCACAACTTATTTATTTTTTCTTGCATGCGGGGCTCCGTACAAACCTTTACAGTTTTTTTTAACAGCTTACACACATTTTCAAAACTTTGCCTCTTTTTTTTCAAACTTTACACACAAATCCAAGAATTACACACACAAAATGCAAAATGCCTCTCATCTCTTGCACAATGAAGCACTGCATTCAAAATATCACAAATACATCTCAAAAGCAAACATTTGCAAACACCTTTGCCATAATATTAATTTATGTTAGATTTTTGTTTTGTTTGTTATGTTAGATTGTGTTACATAGAGAATTGTGTGTTGTGTTTTGCAATGCTGTGTTGGTAACACTTTAGAATAGGGAACACTTATTCCCTATTAACTACGACTTTTCCCTCAATAAATTACTAATTTGCTGCTTATTAATAGTTAATAAGGTAGTTGTTAGGTTTATGTATTGGGTAGGATTAGGGATGTAGAATAAGCCATTAATATGTGCTTAATTAGTACTAATAAATGGCTAATATTCTAGTAATATGCATGCTAATAAGCAACTAGTTCAGTAGTTCAATAACTAGTTTAATAAAGTGTTACCAAAGTGTTTTATGAAACTGACAACTGAGTCAAAGGCTGATAATTAGTGTATGGTTTTGCAGATTTGGTGTGTGCTTCTGCTGTTTGAGTGTCAGCTTTCAGAAATTGTGTGAGAAGTAAAGATTTTGTGTGTAAGCAGTTGAAAAAAAACTGTAAAAACATGATATACAGTATGTTGTTTCCAATCTCGCTTGTTGTTGTATAGTTAATTAAAACCATAGACATACATTTTCTTAAACTGAAATAAAATAAACATCAACAATAATGTAACGACAGATTTGCATGTTCACGTTTCTCTGGCGTTAATTAATGATTAAATGACATGCAAATGAATTGATAAAATGTTATGTATTTCTGTGTTTTATTTTGAACCTATCAAATTGAATAATAATGATGATAAAAAAAAATAGTCACATGTTCACGACGCTCTGATGTGGATTCATGGTGAAATGACATGCAAAGAAAAAAGATAAAATATTGAATGCTTGTTGTAATTGTTTTATTTTGTCCCAATCAAATTGACTAATAATAATACAAATAGTTTATATAATAGTTTAACTAGTAGAAAAATTACAATTGAACTGATCCAATTGAAGAAAGGTAGTTGTTAGGTTTATGTATTGGGTAGTATTAGGGATGTAGAATAAGCCATTAATATGTGCTTAATTAGTACTAATAAATGGCTAATATTGTAGTAATATGCATGCTAATAAGCAACTAGTTCAGTAGTTCAATAACTAGTTTAATAAAGTGTTACCAAAGTGTTTTATGAAACTGACAACTGAGTCAAAGGCTGATAATTAGTGTATGGTTTTGCAGATTTGGTGTGTGCTTCTGCTGTTTGAGTGTCAGCTTTCAGAAATTGTGTGAGAAGTAAAGATTTTGTGTGTAAGCAGTTGAAAAAAAACTGTAAAAACATGATATACAGTATGTTGTTTCCAATCTCGCTTGTTGTTGTATAGTTAATTAAAACCATAGACATACATTTTCTTAAACTGAAATAAAATAAACATCAACAATAATGTAACGACAGATTTGCATGTTCACGTTTCTCTGGCGTTAATTAATGATTAAATGACATGCAAATGAATTGATAAAATGTTATGTATTTCTGTGTTTTATTTTGAACCTATCAAATTGAATAATAATGATGATAAAAAAAAATAGTCACATGTTCACGACGCTCTGATGTGGATTCATGGTGAAATGACATGCAAAGAAAAAAGATAAAATATTGAATGCTTGTTGTAATTGTTTTATTTTGTCCCAATCAAATTGACTAATAATAATACAAATAGTTTATATAATAGTTTAACTAGTAGAAAAATTACAATTGAACTGATCCAATTGAAGATGCAGTAGATCTGACTGCATCTGTAAGCCACTGGATTTCTGAATATTCCATGTATTGATCACTGTGTCATACACTGAAATAAACACACTCTCCTGGCCTTTAGTCTGGGATACAGCAGAAGTGTTTGCTGCAGCAGATGCATGTGTTTGTGTGTGTGTGTGTGTGTGTGTGTGTGTGTGTGTGTGTGTGTGTGTGTGTGTGTGTGTGTGTGTGTGTGTGTGTGTGTGTGTGTGTGTGTGTGTTTGAGTGAGTGAGTGAGTGAGTGAGTGAGTGTGTGTGTTTGTGTG
>NW_015506073.1:300000-302650 GCF_001515645.1 Sinocyclocheilus grahami
TGTGTGTGTGTGTGTGTGTGTGTGTGTGTGTGATGGAAAAGCAGGCCAGAGCTCGTCATGCTGTTCTACATGGCCCGGGGCTTGTGTCATGCCACATGACTGGATGGCTTCATGTTAAATATTCATTTCACAGGAGGAGATAATCATGCTATTTTTATCTGACTGACTCTAAAAGCTCTTTGAGGTTTTAATTCCATAAATTTATGAGGTGAGAGTGTCAATACGATATGAAAATATGAGTTGATATATTATGAGCACAGTAAGGATGAATGAGAAGATGAATAATAAAGCAGAAAGAGTATGTAGGGTGTTTTAGACAAGGTCTAATAATAATAAAATGACAATTATTCTGTCTAGTAACGCAGTTTGAAAAATAAAATTGGTGTAGAAACATTGCTAGTAAATTTCACAGATAATTACGAAGAAACGGCAAGTAACATTGAATTAAAGGTGAAATGTTGAAGTAGAAAGACTGACATAGTATTTTCTTGTAAAACATACTCCAATAATCTTTCCTTTATTTACAACTTTGAAAAATAATTTTTAATGTAGGCTGTTAATTTTTGCCAGTCAACTTCAAAAGCAATCAGAATTCTGAGTCATAACTCCCCGTCTTATTAGTTTTGTTTTGGTAGTCATGTTTTTTCTGTCAAACTATTACAATTATATATCATCATTATTTTCAATTATATTATATTATATTTCAATATAAAATAGATGGTTTTATATTTTTTATTACTAGTTTGATTTAGTTTTTACTTTTATATATTCTGTAAGTATTTTTGTGTGTTTTTGTCATTTTTATTATAATTTTCTCTACATGGTTTTATATTATTTTTTATTAGGGCTTTAGATATTTAAAAATCATGTTATTATGTTAAAAATAAATAAAAATAAAATAGAAAATAAATAAAATGAGAACTAGTTGAATTCAAATAAAATGCAAAAAAACTTAACATTTCTTTATTTCAGTTAATGTTTATTGTACTTCAAGTAACAAAAAAATGTTTCATTGTTTTAGCTTTACTTGTATAAGAACCCTGACCCACCCTATTAAAGTCTTTTAAATGATACATCTTTACATATTATCTTTATAAAGTCTTAAATACAAAAATATTTCCACTGTTACTATCCAGGAAAAAAGGTCAACTTTTTGTGACAACATGCCCCAGTGGCTTAGATATGTTGTCACAATATATGGGGTAAGTTGTCACAATTCACTTGCCATTAATACGCACTTATTTAAAGCTTATCAACAATTTTCAAACGTGATTTGTATGCACTTTCATTTAAGCAATGATCAAAAGAGAGCAACATATACTGTAAAACACATGTGACAACTTGCCCCAACTTCGCATGTTTACTAAGTGGTAACCTGCAATTGCAGTTTGTACCTGATTTAACCAATACAAAATTGTGTTGCTTGTTTAAATTAATGTATTTAGGTTGATTCACTATATAATATTTTTGGATTTTAATAAAACCACTTAACTTAAATGTTACCATTATTTTACCAAACAATATGCCAAAATACATCAGAATATTGCCTACCGGATGAAAGTAATAATCTTCACCATTTAGTTATGTAAACTGATGAATGTTGCATGAGCCACTTTACTTGCTCAGCTGCTTGAGATGACCTGAGAGCTGTTCATACTTACGTAATCTCACTCTCCGCACTCCCAGAATGCCGCTGTACTGTACACATTTAACTTCATAACTAATGGAAGACTTCATTGGCTTCACGCATGAGGAATCCGCAGCATAATCGTAATCTGCAGCCGCCCAAGCCCTGCAGATCAAATCAGTGCAGCGGCCTGCGTCTTCTCACGTCCACAGCACACATTTAACAGTCTTCAGTTCATATATTGCATATGCATATTTTCTCGTCTCGGTGGCAGAAATGACAGAAAGGTCACATTATGCATATTTCATGCTTCATTACTGAATACATATGGACAGTGCGGCAAAAAAATCACTTTAAAGCTCGTCCTCAAGCGAATTAATTTTTTTATAAAACAGTGGCAACTGCAATATGAGAAACACACCAATGTTCAATAAATAGTTATGTAATGATTCATATTAAATATATTAATCTGCCATGTCATATTCTGCCCTAAAAAAATCTAATTGCAGCAACAGCGAAACTGCGAAACATATTTGTTTGATTGAATGTTAATTGTTTTGGTATCAGTTTTCATCCAGTTTTTTTTTTTTTTTTTTTAAATCTGAACATAGTTAATCGATATGTTTGCATATATATGTATGGAAATATGTATAACACTTAATATTTTATGGTGTTATTGTTTTACATGTTTAATATTTTCCATGAATATTAGCAGGAAACTTTATATGTTGAGTAAGCTGTCATTTTTATTTTTATTTTTTCCTGTAATTTTTTTAAATTACCTTTGTCATTTTTATTATTATTATTACTGATGTCATTATTGGAGATATATTGTTTTATTTTTATTTTTATTTTATTTTTAGTTATTTTAGTTATCAAGTTAATCATTGCTAGTTTTGGCATCATTTGAAGTTTTATTTTTACATGTATATTTTTTTAGCTTTCTATAAATATGAATATTATATATATATATATATATATATATATATATATATATATATATATATATATATATATATATAT
>NW_015506073.1:302764-305543 GCF_001515645.1 Sinocyclocheilus grahami
ATATATATATAGTGTATACATAGCTGATTAATTGATCCTTATGAGTTTTTTTGTTTTATTATTTTTAAAGATGGCAGATTGAGGATTTATTTCATATTCATATTTTATATTTATTTAATGTAATATTAAAACATATTAGAAAATATTGTCCATTGTTATTAATGCTCCCCTGATATGTTGGAGCAAAATAAAAATTTATCAAATAAAATAGGTCAGTTTTGATAAAAATATATAGTTATGTGAGTGCACATTATATATTGGTGTGCCAAACTGACTGTAAATGTAAAAATGGCGCTTTATTGTTCATCCCAAAGAGGCACAAAATCACTTTCAGGGACTTTTACATTAAATGTTCCCTCCTGGTGGAATGACCTGCCCAACTCAATCCCAGAACCTTAGTCAATCGGCTAAAAACACATCTGTTCCATCTTTATTTGATCTATTATCTATTTATCTATTTGTTGACTTGACCCTCTAACACTTGCACTCACTATTCGTTTTCTAACTGCTCGTTTTCTTAAAAAAAAGGCCTCTAACACTAGCTTTTTCTATTCCTTTTCTATTCTATCTACTTGTTTTCTTTTTGTTATACATATATGTATATGCACACACACACACACACACACACACACACACACACACATATATATATATATATAAGTTTAGAAATATATACATATACACACACTGTAAATGTTAAATTTATTTGTTAAAATTTAAACATTTTTAACAATTATTGACTTTTTTTAGGTTCTAAATGATTTCATGCTCACAGCACAAAACACATTGATAAACCATGTTTATTCTCATTAAGTGTATCCATATTAGATGATTTTTTGTGTTGTACACTGATGAAAAAATATATTGGTATAGAAACAATTTTCACTCATAAATTGCTAGTAAATTTCACAGTTACAAAGACACAGCAGGTAACACATTGAATTGAACATGATATTTTGAAGTAACTGACATAAAACTGACAGTATTTTGTTGTAAAATGTAGTCTAATAATCTTTGTTTTATTGATAACTTCGAAAATTCATTTTTGCAGTGTATATTTCTTTCATCTTGTATAGTTTTGTTGATGGTTTTGAGAATGAGGGTGAAACACAACCTGTTCGTGTTGACATTATTTTGTGCCAAAACGCGTTAGAGTTTGATTAGATGCACAACTTTTCAACAAGATGAAGATGAATTGCTTGTCGTATTCCTCATCTGCTAAATGAATGCAAATGTATATTGGAGGTCAGTTTGTTTGGTCATGGTTATTCAGTTAGTTGTATTTTTCCACCGGTTGAGCAACGCTGTTGTCGGGTGTTTTGATAGTCAGCAGAGGAATGTGAATGCTTGTCTTTGGCCCATGTGACAATTTTACACCTTCATTTGGTTTGCTTTTTCTTATATTATTGCTGATGTGTATAATTCCTTCTGGTCTTATCCCATTTAACGTGCAGAGTCAACTATAAGTTTTCTGAGAAACCATTTCTCTGTAAGTCACCCGCATTGCTAATCTCTGCCTAGACATGCTTTTTCTTCCATTCTAGTGTAAGTCTGTGTGTTTGGAGAGTTTTAAACAAAACTTTAAAGAAATGCACCAATATAGGGTTTCTGCAGGTCCTAAAAAGTCTAGTACAAATTAAGATCTTAAATCAGAGCAGAAAGTCTTAAATTGGCATGAAATCATGGCTTTAAATGTTGCATGCACTGCAAAAAAAAATGAAGCATAAAAAAGATAAAGCATTAAAGATATAACACATTTTCATATACCTCATTATCAGATACTTGTTCTTTTTTTAAATTTTCATATTCTAGTTTTGCGTTTTTGTAAAATGAATTAAAAAGTAATGGAAATTGTATTTTCAAACAACTTTTGTACAACTTTTTGAAGTTGTTCAAATTGTTGTTAATACAGCTCATTTTCATTATGGTCTTTAAAGTTCTTTAAAAAGTTTTAAATGGACATTCATAAACCTGCAGAAACCCTGATGAAACATTGTTTGCCGGGTCACTTATAATATTGAAACCCAGAGAGGAAAAATTTTGTATTATTTACATAAATTTAGAGAAGTTCCTGTTATGAACTAAACCGCAAACCAAGTACATTTTACAGAGCACCACATAATTTCTCTCTCTGTTTCAAACCATCATAGTGTGTATAAGAGATTCACCTAATAATCACATTAACTGACCAAATCAGCAGAGCGCTGAATATTTAACCTGACAAAAATGTGAACAGTGTGTCGAGTTCAGTACTGATCTGTCATTATATTTAGTGCAGATTAATGCTGGACGTTCTTTGGCTGGGAAACTGCTGATTTAATTGACAGGTTAGTTGGCACTTTGAGTGATAAAAATTATTCCCTTTTGCGTACCTCTCTCAGGTGTTATGCATAAATGCATTTCATTGACTGATAATGTGTGTTTAAAGAGCATACTGTAACTTGAGCATGAGAAATCATTTGATCTTTGTGAAATCTTACTCAAACACATATTATCTTGAGATGTCTATATCTGTTTTCAAAACAAAATCAAATGAAGCAAGAAACATTATTATGGTTAATTAGGATAATTAAGGGACAATTTGCTTGTTCTTGTAAAAAAAAACAGTTTCGACACTGAAATTGATTCTCATGATCTTTGAAATCTTTGGGTCTAAATGCAGTTTTGCAGAGAAAAATAAAGCGTGCCAAACGTAACCGAAGTAAAAGCATCGTCTTGTGCTCATCGCAGATGTTCAGTAGTGTTTAATTTAACGCCTCATTCATGTATGTTGATGAAT
>NW_015506073.1:305695-325454 GCF_001515645.1 Sinocyclocheilus grahami
ATTTTTGGGTGAACTATCCCTTTAAGCTGGGACGGATTTAAAGAGTCTGAGTTGGTAAATGAATGAAATCAGCAGCTTTTGGCTTTAGGGGAGAGACCAGAGCACGTGACCTTAATATTCCCAAACGTTCTTATTTGACGTCTGACCGACGCTCATTTATAGTATATCCTGAGCTCTGTGTGACTGTGTGTTGTGACGGATATCTGAAAAGCTTTGGCTTATGGTGACCTACATATTGTGACACATTTTCTTAGCTTTCCACTACTGCAATGATACAGTGTTTGGTTAGGTACTAATAAATATGACTTGTTGAAGCATGATTCATTTCAGCATTAAGACAAGGCACTACAGATATTTTTACACAGATTTTTATGCACTGGTCAATTTTGACATTTTGGGTTATTTTGCTTCCATAACATATTTTCTTTCAGATTATAGTGGAAAGTGGAAACACACAAAATACACCAAGTGTTTATTTTCTTGCACTTTGTCTATTTGCATCTGTAGATTTGAAAGTGTTTCTCTACTTCAGCAGCACTTACAAACACCAACATTTACAGTTTTATTCCTCGCTATATTCTGAAGGTTTTTACAGAGGGGTTTGTTCATATATCATTTGCTGATTTATTATTGCACTGTAGATAAACTGTAGATTCATCTGTAGATTTCAATTACAACAGGTTGGTTAAAATATGACGTTTTTTCAAAATGAGTTTTTTCTCCAATTCAGCAAGACTTTTTAAGCTCAAATACATGTTTTGTTCATCAAATATGAACGTTTTCATTTGTGTCAGTTGTTTTGCTCATTACATAATTACCAGACATCGCTTTATTATTATTATAAAATGTGGAAATGATAGATAGAAATAGAAATGTGGATAGTTAGATATGTCCAAACATTTGACTTCTAGTACAAATACAAGCAACAATTAAACAGATGATACAGTGCAGGTATGCTTGTTTCTTATGATTTTGAGCTGTAAAATACTGAGTCGCCTGTCAATTTAAACACTAACCTGAATCCCTGGAGAGATTTTCCCTTCCACGTCTTCTAGCTTACTTGAACGTTTCTTCAGTACATCAAACAAATTCCATCAAGTGCTTGCTGAATTAAAGGGATAGTTCACCCAAAAATGAAAATGTGATGTTTATCTGCTTACCCCCAGGGCATCCAAGATGTAGGTGACTTTGTTTCTTCAGTAGAACACAAATGATGATTTTTAACTTTAACCGTTGCAGTCTGTCAGTCGTATAATGCATGGCAATGGTAACAAAATCTATGAGAGTAAAAAAAACATGCACAGACAAATCCAAATTAAACCCTGCAGCTCGTGACGACACATTGATGTCCTAAGACACGAAACGATCGGTTTGTGCCAGAAACCGAACAGTATTTATATCATTTTTTACCTCTAATACACCACTATGTCCAGCTGTCTTTGGGCGCGCGCACGGCATCCGGTGCGTGAGGTGTGTGTAGTTTGTGTGTAGCTCTGGCGTAGTGTACGTTAATGGGTGTGTTGATATCCAGCCGAAGAGCAATCAACCATAACTACAGGCTGAAGGTTTTTATAGAGGGGTTTTAACAATTCTGAACCTGAAACCTGAAAATCTGCTGGAAATGTATTTCATTAGATAATGCCTTATTTGCATATTTAAACATAACATTTCAGAAAACTTGTAATACAAAAATTTTTACATTTCTTAATGTATTTAATCGACTGAGAAATGGTGATATCTATTAATTAAATGTTTAACCCCTTTTACATGGGGTGTTTTGCCTTAAACAACAACATGCTCCATTTGAACAGCAGTTCAGAGTGTAATATTTGTGCTGAAGTTCACAGCAAAGGCAGACAGACAGATGTTTTAGTAATCTCATGTGGGACGTCTGTGATGTATTAGCAGCCAAACATAATCAGAACAGTGTGGCGCATGCATTACAATAAAGACAAACAAAAAATAAAACAAATACACAATTCACAGTAATACACACAAATGCATGTTCTGCAACTTTATATAACCAGGATATGAACTGTATGAGTGTTTTTCTTATTGCTGTCAGAGAAATTTGAGCTGGAGGTAGAGCTTGAATATATCTTATGTTGCTAAAACTGAAATAGCAGATTTTTGCACTATCCTGACTGGAGTGACACATGACTAATGTCAATTTCGTAACTCATTTATTCTTATATTAACTTCAAAGACCTACATTTTTCAGTTCATAACTGAACTAGGTACATTATAAATGAATGTATCTAGTCGGGAAATTAAATATTTTAATTTATGAGAAATTATATTGTTAACATACCACAAAGAGGCAACCATCACACTGACTTCTAAGCAGCCTTTGTTTGCATGTGTGTATTTGTGTGCACATGTAGTAATGATTTGAGCTGAAGGCCAATGCACGGTCATTTCTACCTGCAAGGTCATTTTTCATCACTTCCACAAGAGGAAATGAAGGTTTCCATCATGGCATACTTCGTCGCTTAAAAATAATAATTTCCCCACACTGGAATTTGTTGCTTTATCACACATTATATAATGTTTCCTCAATGACTTTCGTCCCACTTTCTGATTCCATTTAATACTCTGATTCAGATTTAGATTAATGTTAATGAATATGTTTGATATTCCGCCAGGCAAACACATGTGACGTGCATTTCTACAGGAAGAAAAGGAATATTCTTATATATATTTCTTCTACAATCTCTGTGATCTATCTAATAAAGCACACATTTTCAGTGCTAAAACTCCTTTTGGTTAGGGTTAGGACTATTTTTTCCATTTACATTAAAAGTAGCTTGTATATGTACAAAATATGACCGTATTATAAAATTCCGCAAGAATAATGATTACATTTACAGCACCTTCATAAATTGGAATACAAATATAAAGCAAAAACACACCTCATGTGCATTTTTTATTCATCATTTTGTAGAAGTAAAGTTGAAGTAGAAGAAGCTGACTTTTTTTGTAACAATAGTGTTAGCTCACTTCAGTTTAGTGTTGATTCCGTTTGGTTCAAAAATGTGAAGTTCATCAGTTATTAAATAAATTCAGTTCAGCTACAAACATCTCTGAAGACAATGGTATCTTAATTCAGCTGAATGTTGATTCAATTCAGTCAAATAGTGATGTTTCAGAATTTTTCAATTATGAAAGGAATTTGATTCAGTTAAAAAAGTAGTTCTACAGAAGACAATAGTTTAATTATTCAGCTCAGTTCATTTAACATTTATTCTCATCTGATATTGTCAGTACCATCAAATCGATAATATTACTGAATATTAAGTATTTTTTAAACCCTAACTAAGCAAGTCAAATGTGACAGTGGCAAGGAACCTAAACTCCATCAGGTGACAGAAATGGAAAAAAAAGGAAATAAGAATTAACATTGTTATATGAATAGAGTGCTTTAATGCCCACCCACTTTTTCAGCGATGCTGGTTCCATTCATTTTTCCCATAGGGATTTTTAAAAAGTTTTCTTTCCTCATGAACCAAACCAATCAGCTACAAGGAGAATCGCAGCATTAAAAACTTTAGTTTGAAGCAAAAATCAAACAAACAACAAAAAAACAAAAAAACACACACACACACAACAGTTATTTATATATGATCTAAATATTTAACAAATATAAAACAAATATTTATTTGTTTTGAGAGCGTTGGGAGACCCACTTAGGTTATTTGCAGTGCTTTATGGGATTGGGCGGAGCTTAGCACTCGTTTGGCACGATTTGCTCTCTGCGATATTTATCGTTAAAAATCTATTTCTCAATGGAGAAAATGAATGGCATTTTTACTTCTGGAACCAACTGTTATGCACTTTTGTAAGGTTCACCTACCATTGGTCACGCTAACAGATAGCCCTCCCCCAAACTCACGCCATTGGTTAAACCGATTTTTGTCGCAGTTTTTTTTGTTGCACCTATTCAAGGCTTAGTGTATCCCATCATGCATCATGCTTTTAAATAAATCGTGAGATTTTTGCTGAGATCTCGCGAGAGGTCACGGAAAACTTTCCAATGTAAGTTATTAGTACAATTTGGTAGAAAAACACAGTGTTGTTTTATCGGTGCAAGGATTGTGGTGATATTTATTTTGTACATTTGCAACTGCTTTTCATCACTTAATTAGAAGCACCACAAATTAAATTGTGTCATGTTATAGGGACTACTGAACAGCTGATTTTAAAATGCAATAGATTTAAAGGGGTCATATGATGCTTTTTTGACATGCTTTAATGTTAAAAAAACACATTATTTTTCAAATACTGTACATTATTGTAGGTCCTCTATGCCCCGCCTCTCTCAAACGCTTCGTTTTCTACAAAGTCCATCCTTCCGACAAGCGCAGTCTGCTCTGATTGGCCAGCTGACCCAGTGCATTGTGATTCTCTCTCTCACTCTCTGTCACACACACGCGTGCACGCCGTTGTGTGTGACAGAGAGAACATTTGAACAGTCAATAGCAAAATACTTAAACTAATAACAAAACAGTAGCTGATTCAGAAGCGCCAGATTGTCATAGCAAAGTCAGAATGACCTCCTCTCCTAGGCTCACGAAACGGTCGTCCATAAAATGCATTGCTGTTCTGTTGTAAGTAATCTTAAAGATTCCTAAATGCATCTACTTCCGGAAGGCCAAATAAAGTGCTTTTGCTTTCGTCTAGAAACACACAGCGTCTCCCTGACATGCTGCTTCAACACTAACTGCGGTTACTGAAACCACGTCTTCTTTCTTTGCGTACACATTTGGGCGCATTATGCAAATATTCCCACATAGTGAGGTAGATATGTGGGGGTGTGTTAGAATGAGCCGTTTTAGGGGGGCGTGGCAGAGTCTTAACTTTGATAAAGAATATCTCTTTGGTTTTGAGACTTTAGTCTTTGCAGCTTCAGGGATCTTATCTATGCACAATCAGCTTGTAACACTCCAAAGAGAAAGGACAACTTGAAATCGCATCATATGACCCCTTTAAAATAAAAATAAAGCTATGTAAACACTTGCATTTTTACGACACTATAAGTGTATCCCATCAGGTAATTAAATGTTTGACACACACTTGTGGTCTTCATCCTCACTTGAACACTTGGGCCAAATACAGGAAATACGTCATATAAGTCATATAATGGAGAAAATGAATGGCGTTTTTACTTCCGGAACAGACTGTTGAGCGCTATTGTTTAATTTTTAAATTTTTTTTAATTGCAATTTTTAGAACAACGAACATACAAGGGCAATAACATATAAATTACATCAAAACAAATATAATAATAAACAAAGACAATAAAAATAATCAAATAGGAAAAGCAATAAGGAAATCATATGTCCATAAACAAGTACAAATAGTTACACATTATTCAAACAATAGGCTTTAAAATAATTTACTTTTTTTTCCGCTTTGTTATTTCTTGTTTAATTTAACATATACAGGTAGTGACCAGTTTTTAAAATGATTTATTTTTTAAAAACTGCCCATTTACATTTGTGGATAAAGAATTTTCCATATATAATGAGTACATTCACAATATACCAAATTTTTAAATCAACAGTATACTCATAAAAACAAAAACAAAATATCCTTTTCATTGAGTTGTGCGCTATTGTTTACTCGCTGCACCACTGGTCACCAAACGAAATTTGCTAAACTTATGCCAGTGCTGCGTTCAGCCCCGACAAAACGGTGCAAAACGTTTTTTAAACAGAAACGGTGGTGCATTGAACACTCTGAAGTCACTGCCCTTGCCCTCCAGAATAAAAGAGAACATCCCAATCGGCATTGGCTGTGGGGATGAAAACTCCCATGATTCCACACTCAGTCACGGCGTCATCAAACTATGTCTTTGTCTCTTTGTTTATTTTGAATACGTGCCCTCCAGCGCGAAACTTACATATTGTGCCTTTAAAGAAGTTCCAGATCTATACTTGTGCTCTTATTATTTCAGTTATTTTGCATTTAATGTAAATAAACATGTGCAAACAATATACTTGCTCTTGTGAATTTATTATTTATATGCTAATTACATTGTGCAAGCTGTCTCTGTAATACCGCGTGGTTTATATAGCCTACATGGTGCTGCTGATTGGGCTGACATTGTTGACACACCCACCAAACAAGAGAAAAGGTATCTCAAACCCCGTTTGCAAACCGGAAACCGTAGCAAAACGTTGCGCACCGGTTTGAGCTTGAACTTGCCCCAGGTTTCCAAAAGCTTTCTGAAACAATCCGCTTGCCATTGGTCACGCTAACAAATAGCCCAGCACCAAACTCACGCCATTGGTTAAACCGATTTTTTTTTGTCTCACCTTGACGCATTTGGAGATTAGGACGTGCGCGCACAGGTGTTTATGCTCTCTTTGCTCATCTAACAACTTTCTCCTCTCTCCTCGCTTTACTCCTCCCACTCCTCATCTCGATATCTTCCTCCTCCTCATCCTCCTCCACGGAACACCCACGCGCTTCTCCATTCCCCTCCAGTCTCGCGTCGCGCGATGACGCTGACCTTTGCACGCGTCGCGAGATTATTCATCATAAATGGACATCTGAGATCTGATGGAGCATCTATCGGCTGAGATTCTCCTCCTCCGCTCAGTCTCTCGCTTCATCTCGCTCTCCTCCATCGGTTTCCACCGCGATGGGGAATTGAATAAAGTTGGCCGAGGGCATCTGGAGCCGCGAAGGATGTAAACCTGAGGGAAACGCGCAGCCATGCAGGAGACCCTTGCGCTGACTTGAGGAAACCTCCGACGCGTTCATTTAGTAAACGATTCAGGCCGAGACGTTTGCGGAATGGAATCGAAGTGAGTTCGGAGGCGATCCGAATCATGGATGTGTTCAGCTTCGTCAGGATGCCCAAACTAGCAGGGTGAGTCTGAGACGCAGCGCAGTCATTTACACCAATGCACTTTCTTCACGTGTTTATAACGCACTGAGTGATTGTCAGCGCTATGGGAAACATGCAGGAGTGATGTCAGGGGAATTGATGGATAACTCCTCTCCTCTCCTCTCCTCTCCTCTCCTCCTTCATTCATTCAGAGCGGAGTGCATCTGGAAAGGCTCCTTATATGCTTCTTCCTTCAAACGCGTTTTTACTGAGGGCTAATGCTGAATGTTGCAGCTGCAGCTCAATGCGATGGTGAAAATGAATCTGGAAGCTCCAGAAAACAGTCAAATCACTTCACAGTGCGCGAAATCTGCGCGTTTTCCTTTGACTAAGCAGTAGATTTGGAGGTTACTGCATTTAGCAACAAACTATATTCTCTGAAATATTTATAAAAAATATTATTTATTTATAATGTATTCTATTTATACATATTTTTTAAAATGATAAATATTTATGTGTTGCTTTTTTAATATGCATAATATTTATTCTAATATAAATCTGTGCATTATCATTATTGACAAAGCAGTAGATTCGGAGGCTACTGTAGTAACAGTAGACATATATAAAATATTTTAAAAAGTAGTAGTTTTTTTATATACTATGTTTATTTTTATGTACATTTAATATACATATTTTATTTGTAAACAGTTTTTCTTTACATAGTATTTCATCTAAATTCAGTATTTTAAATTAATAGAAATTTGCTTTATCCATCGACTAAGCACATTTGTAGATTTGGAAATTACTGTAGCAACAAACTATATTATATAAATATAAACATTCAGTAGTTATTTATATGTAATTTATTAATCTATTAATTTATTCATTTTTATTTATCTAATATATATATATATATATATATATATAATTTCAAAAATATTTATATTTATGTACCTAAATGTATATATTTTTTACTTTAAGCTATTTATTGTTTAAGCTATTCCCATATAATTTACATAAAATGGACAAACTATATTATAAAAATATAAACATTCAGTATATTTATATCATTTTTTAATATAATTTATTTATTAATTAAAAATAATTATATATATATATATGAAAGGTTTAATATAATGTGCACATTTTTATTTAGAAATAAATATTTATAGTTTGCTACTATTTTTTTCACGTAGTATTTATCTAAATTCAGTATTTTTAAAAGAACAGAAATGCATGCATTATCCATTGACTAAGCAGATTTGTAGATTTAGAGGTTACCGTGGCAACAGTAGACAAACTATATTGATGAAACGCAAGTAAGTATTATCAATTTATTACTCATTTATACAACAAAATATATCACAAACAGCATATAGTGCTGTATTGCTATAGTATATGAACTCACTTCATTTCAATCATTTTTGTGTAGCTTTCTGTCTGTCATTGTATTATATATGAACTCATAAGCCACTCTACTCTGTATGTATTGCTATGGGCCATTATAAAGCCCATGCCCAGGTTGATGATGAGAATGGTGTTTTGTGATTTAATTAGCCTCCATGCATACAGTGGCGTAACATATAAGCCGTGTGCATGCGCAGTGCTGTCCGGTTAAGCTCATTTCATCCTGTGACTGTCTAAACTCCATAACCTGGTTGGCTTGTTTGATTTTTCTTGATTTTATCCCAGCTAATCCTCCTAAAGGATTGGCCCCTGGATCTCGCTGGCATCGTCGCCACCGTCCAGTGCTCATAATTTATTCTCCAAAATAATCACGCAGTATTAAAACCGATTATAAATGTATAGAAGAGCTCTTTATTTCATGCAGCAGCTTTGCGTTCGCTTTGTGTGTGAAAGAGCGATTGTGTGTTTGTGTGAAGGGCCTGCTTGGACTGCTTGTTGTGGACTGATGTGAGTTTGTGAGGATATTTAGCCAAGATGTGTCTGTGGTGGACGTTTAAATGGAACGGCTGATGGTTTGTGATGCATGGGAAATATTTTCTGTTCAAAAATGTTTTGCAAAATGTTCAAATTCTGCAGAGAACCCTTTTGTGGTTTAATGTTTTAATAAGCAGAGTCTGCAAAAATTGAAATTCTATCATTATTTACTCTCCATTTACTTTCCAGTCATTCCAAACCAAGTCATTTCCATGTTTTTTTCCCCTTGGAACAAAAAATGGGTAATTTTGAGGAATATACACTCTGTGTACATATATGGAAAACATGGACATTTTGTGGGTTTTTTCGAATATGATTTTCTATTAGAGCTGCACAATTTGAGGGAAAAAAAGTAGGAATTTTTTTCTTTCATTATAATTATTGTTAGTGTTATTTAAAAAAGTTTTATTTTATTTTTTAAATCCTGGTTTGCTGTACTTGTGTGTAGGGCTGCACAATTTGGCCAAAATTTTGTGACCGTATCAATAAAGTAAACAAAGGATGATTATATTGCTATAATAAATAAAATTGAAAAAAAAAAAAACGAATAAAACTAAAATAAGAAATATTACTATTGCAATATTTCTTATTTTAATAATAAATGCCTTTCCGTTTTGATGAGATTTGTAAAGGGAGAAAAACGTTTGGCAAAAGGCGGGTTCGAACTCAATCACGTTCTTGATATACTAAAATAGCTCAAACTAAAGCTAAAATAAAAATATGACAAAATATATATAGACATAATAAACTAATAAAATGACAAACACAACCAAATTACTAAAAATTCAAATGAAAACAAAAATATTAAAAGAAAAATGAATTCAAAATATGAATAAAAACTGTAATAGTAGTATATATAATGATATATAATATATTACAATAAAAAGTTCTGACATAGAGCTACTGTATTTATATTATATTTTTATGTTTTTTTTTTATTCAGCTTGACATTTGTGGTCAATGTAAACTATTGTATGTGTTCTGAATCTGATCAAATAAGAACATGAAAGTCTGCATCAGTATGAGGATGAATAAATAACCACAGAACTTTCTGGTTCCCGTTAATCGTCCCGTTGATTGTCATGTGATCTTTCTGAAGCCATCCTGCTGTTCTTGTGTTCTTATGAACTGTAATCTGCTGCATTCCTAATCTCCTGCAAACAAAAGAAAAAAAGCAGACTCTGGGGACTAAATTAACATAATCAACTCAATTCATTAAATTGACCATATCACCAAAGGGCAAACGCTTGATTGTATTTCCAGTGTAAAAGCTTCCAGCCGCAGATCTGGCTGTGTTTGGACTTTGGCTAGATGGGCTGAAGGTTAAAGAGCGCTTCATCTTATTTCTGAGACGGTGCATGAAAAGCAGCACTTTGGAGAGTTATGAAAGCATCATCTTTAATTCATGCATCTCTGCTGAAGTGCAGCGGTGCTGAGAAAGAATAGAGTCTAGATTAGAAACAGCCCTGACCAACAACAACAAGACTGATGTCTGGCTGCTTCTGCTCACATCTGCACTTTCACATTGAAGCAGTCGCTGCTGGATCTTGTGCTGCATGTTTTCATCTTAAAGGGGTCATATGATGTTTTTTAAAGATCATTATTTTGTGTATTTGGTGTAACAGAATATGTTGACATGCTTTAATGTTCAAAAAACACATTATTTTTTAAAATACTGTACATTATTGTAGGTAGAGAAAGAAAAACTTGAAATCGCATCATATGACCTCTTTAACATCTTTAAAAGGGAAGTCATTTGGGTAACACTGTTGCTCACCTGATTATTGAGACTAAAAGATTAAAAAAATAAAATAAAAATGGAATGCATGCATGCTGTTAAAAGGAAAGTTGTATCCAAAACTGAAAATCGTCATCGTCATGTTGTTCCAAACCCATATGCTGATATTTTAGTCATTATTCACTGATAATCTTGCCAAAGATATTTGATTGACTTCAGAAGATGTAGTGCACATGTCAAATGGACTTGTGTTGTTTTTACTTTCCATAAAGTTTTAGTAATTGTGTTGTTTTTCATTTGTATTAGTTAGCTACTTGGTTTTTTAATTATATAGTTTTAATTAATTTTAATTTAAAATGTAGTTATTTTATTTTAAATATTAGTATTTTTTATTATAGCTAATGCGTATTTCAAGTAAAACAAGTTTTAATGAAATGGTTTTAGTTTTAGTGAAATATAGTAAACAAGCAATGGACTGACTCTTGACAGATTTTCTGTTTTCTACAGAAGAATGACAGAAATATGTAGACTCGTGTAAATTGTCGCCTTTTTTTAATTATAGTCTTAGTCCTGTGTCAAATGCCCTTTTTGGTCTTTATCATATTTAGTCAGTAAATCCTGTTATTTTAAGTCAAGTCTTAGTTGACTAGAAGTCTAGGAATTTTAATCTAATTTTAGTAAATAAAAATGTAATATTTTAGATGCACAATGCTGCATGATTGTTAAACTGATAATCACAACTATTTTGCTGAAAAGTACTGATCGTGAGTGTTGTCATTTGAGATGTTACATCAGGATTATTGCACTTTAAGCACTAATATTGTGACTATAACCTCATGCACATTGTTTACTTTACCTCATAGAGTTTCCTGTTTTATTAAATGATCATATAAATGAACACAGTCTCTAAATCATGCAAACTCTTAAGAGTGTTATTTTAATACCATTGAGATATTATTATAATTTTAATTACTATTTTGAATCTAATTTTTATATTTTCCATTTTCATTTTAATTTAGTAATTAGTAATAGTATTTTTTTTATATAATTGTAATTTATATATATATATATATATAATTATTATTTTTTTTTAGTTAACATTAATACTTTTTTTATTTTTGTTTCAATCAAATGTTTTGGTTTCTTTTATGGTTTAAATTTTAGTTTCCATTTTAGTTGACTATAATAATCCTGACTGATAAAACTCAAAAGCTTCTTTCGAAATCTAAAACAGTGAAATTCCTAAAATCAATTCCAACACTTCAGGAGATAAAGTGAAACACTGGGCATAAATGTGTCCTTTTAAGAAAAAAGCTCTGATAAGAGCATTTAAACTCTTGACATCTGGCAACCCAAGCATGAAAACTTGTGGAGGTTTTTTTTTGTTTTGCTTAAAATATAGCTAGAGAAAATAAATTAGAGTTTTAAACAGCATTTTTGTCTCATCTTTTTTTCAAAGATATTGCATGTTGGTCGTATCATCTTGTTTTAATCTTAGAAAAAAGTCACCAACTGATTCAGCGTAGTTTTTTGGTAATGATGAGTATTTTGGTTTTTGGGTGAACTATTGTTTAACCATAGAAACGGCCTGTTAGTGACAGTCTTGTGTGTAAAACGGACGTGAAGCTCTTGTTATTTGGAGAGCTGTAGGAAGTGCTGCTGCTGAGATGATCTCCAAACTCACAGCAGATGGGATCCAAACTGCTTTATTTTCCTCTGGCCTTTAACAATTACCATTATGACTACAATTATAATCACATTTATCAGTGCAAAAGCTTTGTTCCCCCTCTGAGATTTGTGCAAATGAAAATTACCAGTTGCATCACCTTTCTTTTGTATTTGTGCATTAACTGCTGTAACAGAACAGCGCTGTCCCACGTCACATATTACAATAAAATGAAAAGGAGGAAAAAAAAGTAAGAAGCTAAATTTTAGGACCAGATTTTTTGGAAAGAGAATCAACACCTAGAATGAGAATTACAAAATTTGAAGAAAATGTGCTTAAGTAGTGCAAAAAAATCTTAATGGTCTTAAAATAGGCTTTATTTTCATCACGCAACTTAAAACTATGCAACTTTTTCCTTTGATTTCAATGTTAAATGTGACCTAAACACGTTCTTGGTGGGTTTCTCCCACAGAAATGCTGTGCAACATCTGCTGAAATGTAAGAAACGTGTTAAAGTCTTAACCAGTGTGCAGGTTTTGGTCAGTTTGGCTGTGATTTTAATGCACTCTTGTCTGGCGTTAAGTTATGATGAGATGCATGGTTTGCTGCTGCCTGTTGTTTTTTCCATGTGAGCTGTTCTGAAGGTTTCTTCACGTTCATTGCTCACACCAGAAGGAACAGGATGTGCCAGGCTGAGAGTGATGCATGTGCAGAATATTTATGAACTCAAGCAGACAATAAGTTTTGCTGTAAGTGGTCAGATTTGAAATATTTCATATCACAATGACTTCAGGACAAAGCAGTAAGGCCAGAAACGGTGCAAGTGCACAAAAACAGATGCAAATGATTAGCGAAAGCATCGCAGGTTGTGTTGCGCTATAATTTGCTTTTTTGACATATTTCAGAAAACAGCAATAGCTATGTTTCCGTCCACATAATTTTGTGAATTTTGGGTTATTGCATCAAAAATGCTGGTTGGAAATGTCAAGATACGCATAAAATCTTTGCAAAATGCACATTAAAATATGTACCGCATGCGCTCAATTGAGAGCTGTTTTTTTTAGTATAGATATTTTAAACAATATCATATTTTTACACTTAATTTGATGCACAATTTTTACTCCGAAATTGCTAGTACATTTTTTTGTTCATTATTTAATGTATGTTCCGTTTTAGTTGACTATAATAATCCTGACTGATAAAACTCAAAAGCTTCTTTCGAAATCTAAAACAGTGAAATTCCTAAAATCAATTCCAACACTTCAGGAGATAAAGTGAAACACTGGGCATAAATGTGTCCTTTTAAGAAAAAAGCTCTGATAAGAGCATTTAAACTCTTGACATCTGGCAACCCAAGCATGAAAACTTGTGGAGGTTTTTTTTTGTTTTGCTTAAAATATAGCTAGAGAAAATAAATTAGAGTTTTAAACAGCATTTTTGTCTCATCTTTTTTTCAAAGATATTGCATGTTGGTCGTATCATCTTGTTTTAATCTTAGAAAAAAGTCACCAACTGATTCAGCGTAGTTTTTTGGTAATGATGAGTATTTTGGTTTTTGGGTGAACTATTGTTTAACCATAGAAACGGCCTGTTAGTGACAGTCTTGTGTGTAAAACGGACGTGAAGCTCTTGTTATTTGGAGAGCTGTAGGAAGTGCTGCTGCTGAGATGATCTCCAAACTCACAGCAGATGGGATCCAAACTGCTTTATTTTCCTCTGGCCTTTAACAATTACCATTATGACTACAATTATAATCACATTTATCAGTGCAAAAGCTTTGTTCCCCCTCTGAGATTTGTGCAAATGAAAATTACCAGTTGCATCACCTTTCTTTTGTATTTGTGCATTAACTGCTGTAACAGAACAGCGCTGTCCCACGTCACATATTAAAATAAAATGAAAAGGAGGAAAAAAAAGTAAGAAGCTAAATTTTAGGACCAGATTTTTTGGAAAGAGAATCAACACCTAGAATGAGAATTACAAAATTTGAAGAAAATGTGCTTAAGTAGTGCAAAAAAATCTTAATGGTCTTAAAATAGGCTTTATTTTCATCACGCAACTTAAAACTATGCAACTTTTTCCTTTGATTTCAATGTTAAATGTGACCTAAACACGTTCTTGGTGGGTTTCTCCCACAGAAATGCTGTGCAACATCTGCTGAAATGTAAGAAACGTGTTAAAGTCTTAACCAGTGTGCAGGTTTTGGTCAGTTTGGCTGTGATTTTAATGCACTCTTGTCTGGCGTTAAGTTATGATGAGATGCATGGTTTGCTGCTGCCTGTTGTTTTTTCCATGTGAGCTGTTCTGAAGGTTTCTTCACGTTCATTGCTCACACCAGAAGGAACAGGATGTGCCAGGCTGAGAGTGATGCATGTGCAGAATATTTATGAACTCAAGCAGACAATAAGTTTTGCTGTAAGTGGTCAGATTTGAAATATTTCATATCACAATGACTTCAGGACAAAGCAGTAAGGCCAGAAACGGTGCAAGTGCACAAAAACAGATGCAAATGATTAGCGAAAGCATCGCAGGTTGTGTTGCGCTATAATTTGCTTTTTTGACATATTTCAGAAAACAGCAATAGCTATGTTTCCGTCCACATAATTTTGTGAATTTTGGGTTATTGCATCAAAAATGCTGGTTGGAAATGTCAAGATACGCATAAAATCTTTGCAAAATGCACATTAAAATATGTACCGCATGCGCTCAATTGAGAGCTGTTTTTTTTAGTATAGATATTTTAAACAATATCATATTTTTACACTTAATTTGATGCACAATTTTTACTCCGAAATTGCTAGTACATTTTTTTGTTCATTATTTAATGTATGTTTGAATAAATCTGTCATGACAACATGTTTTTATTATAGTCACTGTTTAAATGTTTATATTTTCAAGAACAAATTGGAGTAGAAACATAATTGTATCATTAAAAAGTTGATGTAAAAACTGCCTTCAAATGTTTATATACAACTCAGTGTTGATCATTAAATAAATTTGAGTAAATAATTGATTGTTATAAAAAAACTGTTTCTGTTTATTTTCAGTTTCGGTACAAAACATTAGGAGTCCAAACAACATTGAGCCCCACTGACTGTCATTGTATGAACCAAAAAAAAATAAAAAATTCAAAATATCACTGCGCTGTAATCAGTAGCACAGTCGCTTCTGCCGCGCCGCTATCTGCAGTGCTTCCAAGATGCCTTTCAACATTGTTGTTGAAGATTGAAATGCAGATATTATGTAACACGAGGCTTTATTTAAAGTCTTAAATTGATCACTTTAGAAAGTGTTAGTTGCACTGTTCCAAACGTAGTGTGCTGCCTACATAGGCAGCATTTTAAGGCATCATGGACTTGTTCCAGACATGAAGTCTGTTCCAAATAGTAGGCAGCATAATTATACCTCATTTTAGCCAAAAAAAAAGGCAGCGTTACACATGTGCTTTATGGAAAAGACAGTCCCAGAATGCATTGTGACAAGCACAGGGAAATACAAAAGCTGATGGATGGATCAAAAATGTTGATTTATATATCAAATTCATTTTATATTAAAAATATGGATCAAAATTGTTTATGGAAGGAATAAAAATAGAAAATATTACTTTATGTTCATGTAGTGTCCTATAAAAAATAAAATTTCCACCCCCTCATTTTTATTTTTCTGGATACCGTTTTAATGGTTTTATTAAATTTTAGTATTCAAAAAGGATGTCTTAAATTCATAAAAAATGTTAACAATTTAAAATGTATACAAAAATAGTGCCCGATGAAATGCCACCCCCCAACCAGAAAAAAGTTCTGTTGTAATTTTTCTGTATTTTGTTTTAATGGATTCATTTAATTTTAATAATAAAAAGGATTGATAATCAAATAATTAAGTGTAAATTTATTAATATCTATACAAAAATTGCACCTTTGACACACTTATAAATTTTTTCAGGAATTCTGTTGTCATTTTTCTGCATTCAGTGTTTTATTTAATACAAATGTATTATTAAAACCAGTGGTTAATTAAATGAACATTCATTCAAACAGACACAAAAGAGACATATATAATATATTGAATATTATTTAAAAAAAAACATCTGTCATGAAAACAAGATTTTATTACAGTTACCATTTAAATGTTTATATTTACAACAACAAACTGGAGTAGAAACATAATCGTATCATTAAAGAAATTGATATAAAAAGTGCAAATATTCTTCAGATTTAAATGGCAGTCTTTTCACCCTTTAATATTCACAGACTAGTATATATTGTAAGTTGATAAGCTCTAATTATTATTATTATTATTATTTTATTTTTTTTTAGATTTCATGACATTCCACGTTACACAGTAAATTTAATTTTAGCACTGGATTGTGCATTTTAGAAACATGCATTTGACTGGAGGATCATATTATTTTAGTGAAATATTGATGGTAAACTATTAAAATCACTTGAGTCATCAAGTCTGAAAAAGTGCTTTGTGTTTCAATTCCTGCCAATGTAGTGTTCTAAACACTCACAAATGAGGCTGTATTTTAATTAAGATGCTTCCTAAGAAGGTAGCTGCCTATGTAGGTTGCTCTATAGCAGGGGTGGCGAACTCCGGGCCTGGAGAGCCGCAGCCGTGCAGAGTTCAGCTCCAACCCTAATTAAAACTCACCTGACTGTAGCTTTCTAGTAACCCTTCAGACCTTGATTAGCTTGTTCAGGTGTGTTTGATTAGGGTTGAAGCAAAACTCTGCAGGGCTGCGGCTCTCCAGGACCGACGTTCGCCACCCCTGTCCTATAGGATTTGGACCAGAACCAATATATAGGAGCTATTTCAATCTTTCCATGCAAAATGGAAAGTTTTGCATGGATTATAAATAATTATAAGCCAAGAACTATTAATTTTCTACCATTAAATGTTTGTTGCGATTGACTGTTCAAATGCGGAGTTCTGCGCAATGCAGAGTAACGTGTCGTGTGTGTGTGTGTGTGTGAGGGGGAACAGGGTCACATCACAGGAGAGTGAACTGTCTGTCAGAAATCATAACACGTCAGCCGTCTTAACCGCGGCTTGTGTACTGCATTATCACTGTGTCTGTCACGCGACTCTGTCGCCCTTTCAGGCTTGAACTGATGGTGAAACTAACGACATTATTAACTGTAGCTCGGGATTATGGTAAGGGGCGTTACATTTCCGACGCGTGCTTGTGGTGTTCGGCCAATCACAATGCTCTGGGTAGATGGCCAATCAGAGCAGACTGCGCTTTGTAGAAAACGAAGTGTTTGAGAGAGGCGGGGCATAGAGGACCTACAATAATGTACAGTATTTGAAAAATAATGTGTTTTTTTAACATTAAAGCATGTCAACATATTCTGTTACACCAAATACACAAAATAATGATCTTTAAAATAGCATCATATACCTTTAAAACTGTATTCAGCAGTGCAGGACTGTGTGTGTTTATGGTGTTATTGTTTACAGTATATTTTGATTGTATGCATGAATTTTTCTTATCATTTATTTTTAAGTTGAAGCTATTTTCATCCGTGTTTCAGTGATGTGGTCGTCCCTGATGGTTGGGTATCATTAGCACTTAAGTGAAGTACACTAGTCTCCAGACGCGACTGTGAAGTGTTCTTGAAGCGGAGCTGCATGTTACCTGACAACAACCCATTTGCAGTAGCAGGACTGAGTCATTTCCCCAGCCGATCATCCGCTCTCATGGATCCTGACCGTCTCTGTCTGAGATGGAGCTGTGATTTTTTTCCATCTGTCTGTCAGTTACATCATCTCACCTGCATGCTGCTTTATAATCTGCCTCTGCTTTGCATTGCTTTGCTAAATGAGTTACTAAGCTAGTGCTGGTTTTGCTGATATCAGGTCTCGAGCGACGCGACAGCTAAATCGCTGTCATTATATTGAACAAATCTGTCTGTACTGTAAGTGCCAGTTTGGGAGGCTGTTTTTTGAGAAGACTATAGTTTTATTCTTGTCTCATTTTAAAAATGTGCTGTAATCCACTGTAGGACATGTTATCCACCGGCTGACGATGCTTTCTACCATTAGATCATTTTATTTTTTCCTCAAATTCCATGTTTTCCATTTTAAGCATGTCTCATCAATTTAATTCATGAAATGTTAACAATTTATTAAAAGTAATAATAATACAGCTCTATAAAAAAAAAAAAAAATATATATATATATATATGTATATATATTTAGCAATTGTGTGTTGTCTCTTTAATTTTTCCTCTTTTTTTTTAAATTCTTCTCTTTGTCTAATATTTTAGGGCCTTGAGAAGGTTTATTTTCCCCAAATTATGTATTTTCAGTTTTCATTTTTGTAATTAAACATTCAATGGTTTAATTATAGAAGCATGATTAATCAATTCATAAAATTTAAAAGTTATAATCTATATAATAAGCTTATAGTTTATATAATAAGCTCCTAAACATATTTTTATTATTTAAAAAAAACTGTTGTCTGTTTTAATTTTTCTAGATTTGATTTAATGCAAATGTATTATCGTCATATTAACCATTAACAAATTAATTAATCTTTTAAAATAAAATAAAATGAAAATGTAACAGTTTTTTATGTTTTGCTGCATGACAGAGGTTTACTGTTAAAATTAAAACATGGAGAAAAAATGGTCATTCTTTAAATAAATCTTTAATATTGTAATATTATTACTTTGAGAAGTACATTCTACTGTACAATAGTAATACATTTGTCATAATTTCTTCAAGTAAACCCAGACTTTTATTTTGGCAGGGTGTAGTAAAGATCATATGTGTGTATTTTATGATAGTTTAAAAAAAATAATAATATAATAATCTAGTGGGCTGACTCTGAGAGCAGCTCTGGAGATGAAGTTCATGTGTTCAGACTTCATATTTCAATAGCAGTCTTTTGCAGTTTAATATTCACTAACACACAATCTGATAGCCCTAATTTTAATTTATTCACCCAAATTTTGCAGAATTCTGTGACATTTCTCAGTAAATTCCATTTTTGCGACTGGGTTCCGTGATTCTGCCTGCATTTTCTGCACTGTAAAAAATAAATCCGTAAAATAACAGAAAAAGTACTGGCAGCTCATTGCACACAACCATTAATTTTACAGATATTTCTGTTAACTCTAAAACAAAATGCAATGAAGTGTGAAATTCTAAATACTGGTAAAACACCTGTAAAAAAATAAATACGGAAAAAATCCTTCAATTTATACAGTATATTGTGCCCTATTTTTTTTCTTTATAGTGTGGGTCCGTTCACTCTGTGCTAATTATATTAGAATGAAAAGGAAAGTGCTTTACACAACTTACACACATATCCTAGTTTAATAGGAGGAGGTGTGTGAGTGAGAGTGTGTGAGAGTGAGTGTGTGTGTGTGTGTGTGTGAGTGAGAGTGTGTGTGTGTGTGTGTGAGAGAGAGAGTGTGTTTGAGTGTGTGAGTGAGTGTGTTAGTGTGTGTTAGTGTTAGTGTGTGTGTGTGAGTGAGTGAGTGAGTGAGTGAGTGTGCGTGTGAGTGTGTGCGTGTGAGAGAGAGTGAGAGTGAGTGTGTGTGTGTGTGAGTGTGAGTGTGTGTGTGTG
>NW_015506073.1:332883-385977 GCF_001515645.1 Sinocyclocheilus grahami
GTGTGTGTGAGCGTGTGTGTGAGCGTGAGTGTGAGCGTGAGTGTGAGTGTGTGAGTGTGTGAGTTAGTGTGTGAGAGTGAGTGTGAGTGTGTGTGTGTGTGTGAGTGAGACTGTGTGAGTGTGTGTGTGTGTGTGTGTGAGTGTGTGAGTTAGTGTGTGAGAGTGAGTGTGAGTGTGTGTGTGTGTGTGTGTGTGTGAGTGAGAGTGTGTGAGTGTGTGTGTGTGTGTGTGTGAGTGTGTGAGAGTGAGTGTGTGTGTGTGGAGGAACATGAGTTCCTGCGCTGGACTGAATTATTGATGCTGCGCATACATGAGCGATCAGGTTCATGTGCTGGAATCCTACTTCTGTATGGCTCTTCAGCGGCCAAACAAAAAGATGAAGTAATTACAGCCAGACACAGGACAAGATATTAAACATTTATGCTTGTATAATGGCGTTATTGTCCAGGAGGAAAGTGTTTTACAGTTGACCGTGTAATAATGGCTTAAGTGTAATGGAGGAGAGTTTTCAAGGCTTTTTTTGTGTGTAAATATTGTGGTAATAGAAAATCTTGTCAGTGTATGCTATAATTGTATTATGTAAGAGTATATATTGGTATTATGTCAACCACACCAGCCTCTGGTCGTTACCTCCGTCTGCTGAAAAATCGATATCTGTCTGTAAACGAACACAGCGTATGTTTGAGGGAATTTTGTGGTGCGTTTTAGCTAAAATAATGGGAACAAAAATGCGACTTCTCTGCTTCTCGTCATTTTCTGTTGCAACATGCAGCATTATGTGATGTCCTGAATTTTTCCCCCACATAATTATATAATATTGTTATATACTCTAGCATACGCTAAAGTTTGGAATAAGTATGTTTTTGAAATAAGTCTCTTCTGCTCAGCAAGGCTGCATTTATTTGCTCTAAAATACTGTGAAAATTGTAAAATAGTATTGCAATTTAAAATATCTGTTTTCTGTGTGAATATCTGTTAAACTGTAATTTATTTCTGTGACCAAATCTGTATTTTCAGCATCATTACTCCAGTCTTCAGCATCACATGATCTTGTCAGTGTATGCTATAATTGTATTATGTAAGAGTATATATTGGTATTATGTCAACCACACCAGCCTCTGGTCGTTACCTCCGTCTGCTGAAAAATCGATATCTGTCTGTAAACGAACACAGCGTATGTTTGAGGGAATTTTGTGGTGCGTTTTAGCTAAAATAATGGGAACAAAAATGCGACTTCTCTGCTTCTCGTCATTTTCTGTTGCAACATGCAGCATTATGTGATGTCCTGAATTTTTCCCCCACATAATTATATAATATTGTTATATACTCTAGCATACGCTAAAGTTTGGAATAAGTATGTTTTTGAAATAAGTCTCTTCTGCTCAGCAAGGCTGCATTTATTTGCTCTAAAATACTGTGAAAATTGTAAAATAGTATTGCAATTTAAAATATCTGTTTTCTGTGTAAATATCTGTTAAACTGTAATTTATTTCTGTGACCAAATCTGTATTTTCAGCTTCATTAATCCAGTCTTCAGCGTCACATGATCTTCAGAAAACATCCTAATATGCTGATTTGCTGAGCTGATTCATTTTTTTTGTTGAAACCATGATGCATTTTATTTTTTCAGGATTCACAGATGAATAGAAGGTTCAAAAGAACAGCATTTATTTGAGATAGAAATCTTTTGTAACATTATGCATGTCTACTCTGACTTTTGATCAATTTAATGTGTCCTTGATGAATAAAATAATTTTATTTCACGTCATTACTGAATTTTTTTTATCAAATAAATGCAGCCTTGGTGAGCAGAAAAAAAAAATAATTTTGTAGTTTTGATATTTGATTCAATTTAGTGAATCGGTTCATTTAATTGATTCTTTCAAAATGATTCAGAGAGTTAAACAATACTTAATTTGACATTCTCTTTTGTGTAGTGCAATTAAATATCTAAATGCACTATTAAATATACTTAAATGCTGATGTATGCTTCTGTATTTCAAGTTTGGTTATATTAATGAGTTTTTTTTTATTGCATTTAATGAGCAGCTTGTTTAACTGAGAACTTCAGTGTTTTTGTACCAGATAAATACTTGTGATTGTGAAGAGAAATAGCCTTATTATCTTATTATCAGATATTTATGAAGATGTTGCCTTGTTAAAGCTACTTTTGTTAGTAGTTTTAGTAGTTTGACTAGTTTTGCTGTTGATCTTGAAATGATGAGCAGCTAGTTAAGCTTTGGTTTGATTTGGGAGGATCCTGTCGGTCAGAGAGTGAATCCCTGTTGTTCACTGGACAGTTTCTCTGTGGGATTCACACAGACTGCTGCAGGAGAGATGTCAGGCTACTAATTACTAGATATTCCTTTGATTGTAGTTCTCCTCTCAGACAGACAGATGCTTTTGCTGCCATGGCAACAGATCCTGCTTTACCAGCTTCATTTACATATTATGGTACATCAGTCATTTCAGCAACTTTCACTCTGCTGTTAAACTAGAAGGATTGTGAAATAGGGCTGGGCGATAAACCGATAACGATAATTATCGCGATATAATTATATCGCGATAAAACGATACGAAGAGTTCGATAAATGTTTGATATAATGATTATGCACCAAAAGCGGAACAAAACAGCGTGACTTATTTGAACCGTGACACACGGACCGTTTATCCGCTCGACGAAACAGCAGCGCAACGCAAGAACTGGCGCGATCCGCCAATAAACGAAAAAAGAAGAAGCTCACCAGAGCAGATGTGTTTACGCAAACACTAAACAGCGCTGTGAGAGCCAGTGTGAAGCACTTGAATTCAGCGAACAACACAAATGAATCGCTGATTTAAACGAGTTTAAAGGCTGATGAAACAGCGCTGACAAACAGGAGAAACACTGTGTGAAGGCTTTTCAATCTACAAATCAACCATCATTTACTGTAATAACACTAAAAGCACCATGGTATTGTGTCAGAAACATTGGAGTTCGTATAGAATTGTATTATATTATGAATGTAGACATGTATTAAAGGAGTAATAGAATATAATTACAGTATTTTCTGTGATTAAGCGATAGCGTTTGTGCATTTATACTAACTGTAGCCTATTTAGAATACTGGTTTTCATACAACACAGGCAACACAAACCTGTTTCTTAATTTGAAGCAATATCACTCATTAGAACATGCAGAAACTAAGAAATCAAATCTTCTATTAAGATATTTATTTCGTTAAGGAAGAATGACTGGACAAGTGTAAAGAATTCATGAAGTGTTTGTCATGTTCTGACCATAAAGAGTAGTTTAAAACCACAAGTAACTATCTGGTTTTTACAACTTTTAAACCTTTGACATTTATCGTGATAATTATCGATATCGACTGATATGAAAAAAAATGATCGTGATCATTTTTTTGGCCATATTGTGAGCCCTGTTGTGAAATATATCTGTATGATAAAATTCATAAGGTCATCAGTTGAAGGAAATTATTTGCCATAGTAACCACATCACCACGTATTTTACATCAGTGTTGGTATTAATTATATACTAGTACGTCAGGCTACTAATTACTAGATATTCCTTTGATTGTAGTTCTCCTCTCAGACAGACAGATGCTTTTGCTGCCATGGCAACAGATCCTGCTTTACCAGCTTCATTTACATATTATGCTACATCAGTCATTTCAGCAACTTTCACTCTGCTGTTAAACTAGAAGGATTGTGAAATAGGGCTGGGCGATAAACCGATAACGATAATTATCGCGATATAATTATATCGCGATAAAACGATATGAAGAGTTCGATAAATGTTTGATATAATGATTATGCACCAAAAGCGGAACAAAACAGCGTGACTTATTTGAACCGTGACACACGGACCGTTTATCCGCTCGACGAAACAGCAGCGCAACGCAAGAACTGGCGCGATCCGCCAATAAACGAAAAAAGAAGAAGAAGCTCACCAGAGCAGATGTGTTTACGCAAACACTAAACAGCGCTGTGAGAGCCAGTGTGAAGCACTTGAATTCAGCGAACAACACAAATGAATTGCTGATTTAAACGAGTTTAAAGGCTGATGAAACAGCGCTGACAAACAGGAGAAACACTGTGTGAAGGCTTTTCAATCTACAAATCAACCATCATTTACTGTAATAACACTAAAAGCACCATGGTATTGTGTCAGAAACATTGGAGTTCGTATAGAATTGTATTATATTATGAATGTAGACATGTATTAAAGGAGTAATAGAATATAATTACAGTATTTTCTGTGATTAAGCGATAGCGTTTGTGCATTTATATTAACTGTAGCCTATTTAGAATACTGGTTTTCATACAACACAGGCAACACAAACCTGTTTCTTAATTTGAAGCAATATCACTCATTAGAACATGCAGAAACTAAGAAATCAAATCTTCTATTAAGATATTTATTTCGTTAAGGAAGAATGACTGGACAAGTGTAAAGAATTCATGAAGTGTTTGTCATGTTCTGACCATAAAGAGTAGTTTAAAACCACAAGTAACTATCTGGTTTTTACAACTTTTAAACCTTTGACATTTATCGTGATAATTATCGATATCGACTGATATGAAAAAAAATGATCGTGATCATTTTTTTGGCCATATTGTGAGCCCTGTTGTGAAATATATCTGTATGATAAAATTCATAAGGTCATCAGTTGAAGGAAATTATTTGCCATAGTAACCACATCACCACGTATTTTACATCAGTGTTGGTATTAATTATATACTAGTATAGCATTTTTTAATATTTTGAATTAGCTTTTATTTTTTTAATTTCCATTTTTTTAAGTTTTAGTAATTGTATGTGCTTTTGTCAATATTTCTGTTTATCTTTAATTCATTTTTATTACATATTTAGTCATTTGAGTATTTAAACTTATTTTTGATAGTTGCAGGAGCAACATTTCTAATTTTCTTTTAAGTTAAGTTTGATGTAGTCATTGTTATTTTATTTCAGCTTTTTTTTTTTCATTTACCGAAAATGATTTCTAATAGTTTTTAAAAAACCATGTATTTAATTACATTATAATTTTAGATAATCCATTCAAAGAAATCTCTTTTTATCTCAGACATGATGGACAGAAAGTAAAATATCAGATTATTGCTAACAAATGAATAAGACAAAAAAAAAAAAACTCAACTAGTTCAGATCGGTGTTACTTGTTTTTATTAATAATTTGAATGATATTTGTTTCCCGATTTAATCTTAATTTTAGTTCAAATTTTTGTTTTTGATTTAGGTTTTATTTTTTATTTTTTTAACGATATGCCTTTATAGTTTCTATTTTTATTTTAGTTTTAGTTATCTTTGTACGCCAAGTTAAACAAAGTGAAAATGAGAAATGATTCCTTGGCAACTTGCCGAAATAAAATGTAAATTTAAATGATAATTTATGTAAAATCATATGTAATTATAATTGTATTTATTTGTTATGTTTACTTATTTGAATACTTTTTATGGTTTTAGTTTGAATTTACTGTAATGACCCTGACGCAGATAGTTTGAATTCTGATTAGATTCATAATAGATGTGTTTGAAATGTCCATAAAATATTCCTCTTTTACTCTTTTAAATGTTTTCACGTTGCTTTTTTGTCACTTTTTACAATGCAAACACAAAGCAGTCCCGCCACTGATAGCTATGCACATCTGTCTAGCTTGATATAATCAGTGTAGGCCGAGGATAATCACTACTTCAGTATTATTTTAATCACAATGCAGTCTTCACCTCAGAAGAATGACAAGTTTCATACTTGTATACAGTAAGCTGTAACATACGTCCACCTTTAAACATGAATAATCCACAGTTTTTGAACACTTGCTCTGCTTAGTGCTCTTCGTGAATTGTGCAGCTGATGTTCCCTCAATAGTGTGCGACGGCGTGGTGATCATTTATTGATGGCTTTCTGAGTGGCTTGTGTTTCTCTGTCCGGTTCGGTTACTCATCATGAAAGGCTTGGGTGATTGCATTACATAATAAATGTAATTAAATCACTGTCACAAATGAAGTCCAGGCTGTTAGAGGTTGATATTCTGCAGCTTTAGAGAGGAGAAAAAAGCCCACAGTCTATGGCTAAAAACTCCATATATGTGCTATTATTTTGCATTCAGTATTAAAAAGTAAATGGATTCAGCAATATTCAATATAATGGGAAGTAGGGCTGCATGGTAAACAATTTTGTTTTACAGTACAACTGACTGCTGTCTTCTGTAGACCTGGAATTGAATTCATTTCATAATTGAACTTTGGAACATTAACACTATTTTTGAACTGAATTGAATTAACATTGAACTGAACTGAGCTGAATAATGAACATATTGTGAATTAGCTTCGTGATTGATGAATTTTGCAACATCTACACTTTTATTGAACTGAATTAAGCTGAATAATGGGACTGCTATCTTCTGCATAGCTGTTTTGAATCTGAATCATATTTGTTTTATAATTGATGAATCTTGCAACATTGACACTATTATTGAACAGGATCGAATCAACTTTTGAACTGAATTAAGCTGAATACTGGCACTATTGTCTTTAGTAGAGCTGCTCTAAAACTGAATTGAATTTATTTCATAATTGATTAACTTTGTAACATTAACACTGTTATTGAACTGAATTGAATCAATATTGAACTGAGCTGAGTAATGACAATATTGGGAATTTGTTTCATAATTGATTGAATTTTGCAACATTGACAGTTATTCAACTGAATTGAATCAACACTGAACTGAACTGAGTTGAATGGCAATATGGTAAATTCCTTTCATAATTGATACATTTTTACAACATTGACACTATTGTTCGATCTGAACTGAATCATTGTTTGAGTTTTATTAAGCGGAATGATACTAGTATGTATTTGTTTAATAATTAATTATTTTTTGCAACATTAACACCATTATTGAACTGAACTGAATCAACGTTTGAACTGAATCAAGATGAATAATGACATTTTCTGTAGAGCTGCTTTAAAATTAATAGAATTTTTCATAATTGAATTTTGCAACATCGACACTGTTATTGAACTGAATTTAATCAACTTTTGAACTTGTTTGAGCTTGATTATGGCACTTGTCAATTAGTTTCACAATTGATTAAATTTTGCAACTTCAACACTTTTGAATTGAATCAATGTTGAACTGAATTAAAGGGTTAATCCTCCCCAAAATGAAAATTCTGTCATTACTCACCCTCATGTCATTCCAAACCCGTAAGACCTTCGTTCATCTTCTGAACACGAATTAAGATATTTTTGATGAAATCCGAGAGCTCTCTGATTCTCTGTAGACTGCAACGCAACTAAAATGTTCCCAGGTCCAGAAACGTAGTAAGCACATCGGTAAAACAGTCCATGTGACATCAGTGGCTCAACTTCAATTTTGCGACGCTACGAGAACACTTTTTTGTGCAAAGAGAACAAAAATAACAACTTTATTCAACAATTCTTGTTCCCCGAGTGACGTCTTCTGCCATTGAACAAAGGTCTTACGGGTTTGGGACGACATGAGGGTGAGTAATTAATGACAGAATTTTCATTTTGGGGTGAACTAACCCTTTAAGATGAATTATTGGCTTCTGTAGAGCTGCTTTTCAGCTGAAATTTAATTTGTCTCATTATTGATGAGCTTTGCAACTGACACTGACTATAACTTAATAAAACGTTGAATCATGACGTTGTTGAGAATTGAATTTTGCAATTTTGACATTTATTTAACTGAATTGAATCAACGTTTCAATTGAATTGAGCCAAATGACAATATAGTAGAGCTACTTTAAAACTGCATTGAATTTGTCAAATTGATTGAATTTTGCAACATTGACAGTTACTGAACTGAATTGAATCAGCATTGAATAATGACAACTATTGTGAATTTTATTTGATGATGGATGAATTTTGCCACATTCTCACTATTATTTTCCTGTTTATTACTGTGAAGCTGCTTTGAGACGGACTGTGTTATATGAAGCACAGTCTAAACACGGTTTGTCCTCCTCACAGTGTCTCTGTCGTCTTCTCCTGACCCCTGTGGTCATGTGTTTGTCTTGCAGTCAGAGGATCAAGTCCTCCTGCTGTCCGCCGCAGGCTGTTGGGAGTTGGCCGTCCGCACAGGGACCCTCCAATGGCTGGGAGATGTCGTCTTCTAGAGAGACCCGTGACTGCTACATCAAGTGAGTGCGTTTGCATTCAGCCTTCCTCCCGATGCAGATGTTTGACTGTCGACGCTTCCTGGCGTAACCTGTCACGTTCCCTCTGTCCGCGCGTCCCGAATACTGATTCCGTCCTCCTCGCCGCACTGCACACGGTGACTCCTCGCGAGTTCGAGAGCAACAGCAGCTTTGATCAGCTTAAGACTCGAGCGAAGCTTCACGCAACACATTTGCATGCAGAAACGTGCGTCAGCCTTCTGAAGTGACGAACCGGTAAAAGATACTAATGTTGCTTTTTTTTCTTTCTGCTATACTGACGTGAGATAAATGAGATGTGAGGAGACTAAGAGCAACATGTGAGTCCACAGCTGCTTTGGTTGGAGTGACAAGGACACACTTTGGCTTTTTCTGTCTATAGGAATATAGGTGCATTACATCTGCCTCTAAAAGTACTATGTTTGGGGGTGCGTTCTGATATTCCATCTAGTGCACTTAAGTATTGATCTTGCAGGTCTGTGTTTACATCCACTAGATCAGGGGTCTGCAACCTTTTGGACATCAAGGGCCATTTTTTATTTTTTTGGTTAACCACCGTGCCAATACCGCCCTTACACCCCTCCACCCCCCTCCTTTTAAAAAAAATGCATGCTGTATTTATTTATATATATATATATTTATTTATTAGGGCTGCGAAGATAAATCGATGCAGATTCGTTTCATGGATCGATTCTGAGATCTTCCGAATGCATCGCGATTCTCTCTGGAATCGATTCTGAGCTTAGATTTTAACAGCAGATGGCACTCTAATCTAGTTTTTATCCGCACGCTCGAATGCTCATGAAGAAGAGTGCTAAAGAGCGCTTGTGCGTTCGGCTGAGTCATGTAATTCCACCTCTGCTCAAAATGCTTTTATGACGCAAGATTAATGTAAACACAGCCCAATGTGAACACCCTTGTAAATTAATCTTTACTTTATTTGTCCCTCAAGAGGGAAATTTGTTTTGGGCAATACAGGTAAAACTGCACAACAAAGTACCAACATCAAAAATAACAATCACACAGTTGTGTCCCCTGAATCAGAGTTTAACAGCCTTGTAGCCAAAGGAACAAAAGAGTTTTTATAACGGTTATATCTAGACATCGGAATACGAAAACGTCGACCAGATAGAAGTAATTCAAATTCTTGCTGAAGCACATGAGAAGGGTCCCGAGTCATTTTCATTGCCTGTTTAAGAATAACCTTATTAAAAACAGACTGAAAATTGGGATAAACCCTCAGACCAACCACTTTCATAGCAGTACACACCAAACGGTTCAGCTGAGCTCTAAGAGTAACTTTCAAATGACCAAACCAGGCTGCTATACCATACAGTAAGATGGATTCAATACAGGCATGATAAAACAACAACTTGACCCTCTGAGCCACCCCAAATAATCTAAGCCTCCTCAAAAAGTACATTTTTTGTTGCACCCTTCTACACAGATTATCCACATGTACCTCCCATGAAAGTTTATCATCCATAAGCAGACCTAAATATTTGTATGATGCAACCTGTCTAACAGGCTTGTTGTTAATCATGATAGGTGAGTGATTGCCTACTGATTTATAATCAAAGATAATTTCCTCTGTTTTACTAACATTAATTACAAGACTATGTTCTTTACTCCAGATTACTCTTTGTAATTCGCTTTAACCTTTTCGAATTTTATGAATGATTATTTTTTGGTTCAAGTGTGTGTTAGGATTTGAAAAACAAGCAGAGTACAGCTGTTTTTAAAGCATGCAGCGCCATCTGCTGCTCAAAACTAAGCTCAGAATCGACTCGAGAAAGAATCGCGATGCATTCGGAAAATCTCAGAATCGATGCTGAATTATTTCTCGTTTCCCGATGCATCGATTAATTTTCTCAGTCCTAATATTTATCTCATGAATAGTTTCTGAAAGCAGTTTTTTCATAAATTGTTTTTTAAACTTTTAAAGTTTCTTTATTTTAATGTTTAAATTATTGTATTAATTATTTAATTATTAAATTATTTATTGGTCAGTAGTAGAGGGTTGATACTCTTCATTTAGTATATAGTGCGAACTCTTCACATTTAGTCATCATTATAATTTTAAATAAGTTTATATTTAGTTTATTGGTTTATTTTATGAATTGTATTAGTATTATTAATAATATGAGTGTTGTTGTTGTTATGTATAATTTTGGGTACTACTTCATGATAAGGGCTTCACTTGTAAAGATGAACTAAGTCAACTAACAATGAACTACTACTACAATATTTAGTAATCTTAGTACATTTTAACTTCAACATTTCATTTACTAATTTATTTTTTAAATGTTACCGATTTTTCTGTAACATATTTCTCATTGTTAGTTGTTGTTGTTAGCGAATGGATTAACTAATGTTAACAAATATGACCTTATTGTAAAGTGCGTGTGGTGTTTTAGTATTATTTACATACTGTTAACATATATATATTGATATTTTTAATTTGCTTTTATTTTTATATTTTCAGTTTTTATTTTAATTTTAGTTTTAGTAATTTTTATTATGTGCCTTTGCCATTGTTATTAGTTTTTGATTTTGATAGCTTTCATTTATTAATTTCGGTTTGAATTTTAATACTTATTCATCTCAGTTACTTGACAATGCAGTATTTATAGTTTTCATTTATGTTTTTCATCTAATATTTGTTTCATTTTATTTCATTTTTCTGGAAACGATTTTTAGTTGTTGTAAATTGTTTTAGTTAATAAGAACTAGGGCTGGGCGATGTAGCTAAAAAAATTATCAACGATATAATGTTTTATATCGTTCGGTATCGATAATTATTGACATTTTTATAACCTTTTGTAAAACAAAGAGCAATAGAATTTATTTTTTTTATTTAACCACTGTATTTTTAAATTAACCCAGTTTATTGAGACAAACAACAAATATTTTTTGTTTTAACAGTCAAACACACAATACAAATTAAACAAATATCTCATTTCTAATGTTTTATATGCAGCTTAAATAGGTTTTAAGGAAACTTTTGGCTTGTCTCCCGAGGCCACAGGAGGACGCAATGAGCAAAATAATGCAGCACATCTAAATTGTCAACGCAAGGAAATACATGTCTATAAAAAAACCTGCATTACGTCTAAATTAACTCATATAAATCAAATATAATTTCGTAAATTGCATAAACAGTTATGAACAAAACAGCATCATGTATTTATGCATTGCTTAATCCAAAGAGCTGAAGCGCCGATCACACAGACAGCATTTAAAAACATATGAAAACCTCCATAAATTCGCGACGTGTTTTCTAAAAGTTTAAACTGTTTTAACTTTGCATGGCTTTCTATTAGGGCTGCACGATAAATCGCATGCGATATTTAATGCGCATCTTGTCAGAAAGCCGGTTCTGTAATCAGCGGTAAATCTCCATCACGTGCGGGCTTTCACATTGAGCAGCATTAACTACACAGAGCCGTTTTTCACTGACGAGCTGCGCAAAAAATCGCGCGAATATGAACGTGGTTTTGCGCAGCTCGTCAGTGAACAACGGCTCTGTGTAGTTAATGCTGCTCTCTTCTCTGAGACGCGAGTGCAGCAGTCATATTTGTCCGTCTAAAAAATTTGCTGAATATGCGTTCTGTGTGAATGGCTTGGTTTCGGTTTTAACCTAATCAAGATCTTCTCTGCATTGAGCTTCTTTATTTCTCTAATATTTTGAATGAATAACGCAGCAGCGGCGCGTCTCGTGGGCTAGACTAACAAAACATTCAAATGCAACGCCACTTCCATCATCATCACCGCATCTCGTGCACCACTGATTACGCTCCCTGACGCACACCTAACATTCAGATGCAAATGTTTATTTTAAATTGACTAATATTAATTTTTTGTATTCACAATCTCCTCATCACAGGCAGCACAGCACTCATTTCAGCATGTGTTTGTGTGTGCTGTCTCCGTCACTCAGAGCCTATATCGAGCACTATATAAAAAATGTTTTATAT
The DNA here is from genome assembly GCF_001515645.1 of Sinocyclocheilus grahami. NCBI lineage: Eukaryota > Metazoa > Chordata > Actinopteri > Cypriniformes > Cyprinidae > Sinocyclocheilus > Sinocyclocheilus grahami. The sequence continues at coordinate 345,061 of NW_015506073.1, forward strand.
CGTTATCGAAGAAGGTGTACCGTCGATAAATATTTAATTTGCTTTTATTTTTATATTTTCAGTTTTTATTTTAATTTTAGTTTTAGTAATTTTTATTATGTGCCTTTGCCATTGTTATTAGTTTTTGATTTTGATAGCTTTCATTTATTAATTTCGGTTTGAATTTTAATACTTATTCATCTCAGTTACTTGACAATGCAGTATTTATAGTTTTCATTTATGTTTTTCATCTAATATTTGTTTCATTTTATTTCATTTTTCTGGAAACGATTTTTAGTTGTTGTAAATTGTTTTAGTTAATAAGAACTAGGGCTGGGCGATGTAGCTAAAAAAATTATCAACGATATAATGTTTTATATCGTTCGGTATCGATAATTATTGACATTTTTATAACCTTTTGTAAAACAAAGAGCAATAGAATTTATTTTTTTTATTTAACCACTGTATTTTTAAATTAACCCAGTTTATTGAGACAAACAACAAATATTTTTTGTTTTAACAGTCAAACACACAATACAAATTAAACAAATATCTCATTTCTAATGTTTTATATGCAGCTTAAATAGGTTTTAAGGAAACTTTTGGCTTGTCTCCCGAGGCCACAGGAGGACGCAATGAGCAAAATAATGCAGCACATCTAAATTGTCAACGCAAGGAAATACATGTCTATAAAAAAACCTGCATTACGTCTAAATTAACTCATATAAATCAAATATAATTTCGTAAATTGCATAAACAGTTATGAACAAAACAGCATCATGTATTTATGCATTGCTTAATCCAAAGAGCTGAAGCGCCGATCACACAGACAGCATTTAAAAACATATGAAAACCTCCATAAATTCGCGACGTGTTTTCTAAAAGTTTAAACTGTTTTAACTTTGCATGGCTTTCTATTAGGGCTGCACGATAAATCGCATGCGATATTTAATGCGCATCTTGTCAGAAAGCCGGTTCTGTAATCAGCGGTAAATCTCCATCACGTGCGGGCTTTCACATTGAGCAGCATTAACTACACAGAGCCGTTTTTCACTGACGAGCTGCGCAAAAAATCGCGCGAATATGAACGTGGTTTTGCGCAGCTCGTCAGTGAACAACGGCTCTGTGTAGTTAATGCTGCTCTCTTCTCTGAGACGCGAGTGCAGCAGTCATATTTGTCCGTCTAAAAAATTTGCTGAATATGCGTTCTGTGTGAATGGCTTGGTTTCGGTTTTAACCTAATCAAGATCTTCTCTGCATTGAGCTTCTTTATTTCTCTAATATTTTGAATGAATAACGCAGCAGCGGCGCGTCTCGTGGGCTAGACTAACAAAACATTCAAATGCAACGCCACTTCCATCATCATCACCGCATCTCGTGCACCACTGATTACGCTCCCTGACGCACACCTAACATTCAGATGCAAATGTTTATTTTAAATTGACTAATATTAATTTTTTGTATTCACAATCTCCTCATCACAGGCAGCACAGCACTCATTTCAGCATGTGTTTGTGTGTGCTGTCTCCGTCACTCAGAGCCTATATCGAGCACTATATAAAAAATGTTTTATATCGTTATCGAAGAAGGTGTACCGTCGATAAATATTGATACCGTTTTATCACCCAGGCCTAATAAGAACACTGTTGTTTGTTTGTTTATGTATTTATTTATTTTGTGTGTTTTTTTATCAATATATTACATACAGGCAATGCTTTCATTTTCATGTTGAGATTTGTTTAGTATGGAAGTCAAAAAAGCTATCTTTTATCCAATTTAAATGTTTTGTTTGCTTATTAGAGTGACTGGAGCATCCTGAGGTTAGTCATTATCTATAATATCTACATCTATACTATACTATTATTATATGATCTATATGATCATTTCGACACAAGGCTGCATCCTATGAACACCCAGTATGCATTAAATGTTCCTCTGGTCCTCATGTTCCCATTCATGCTGTGAAAGCAGCTTATTTTGTTGATTTCTAATTAGCCGCCTCGTCAACAGAGGGCGGGGTTTGTCACACATGAGGGTCTACGGCCGGGGCCACTTATGTAAGAATCGAACACAGCGTTGGGCACATGCACATCGGATGCGGGATATTGTGAGCAGGAGCTTCCCGTCGGGTCTGTCTGCTTCCTTGGCTGAGATGCAGCTTCATACTCGGGTGTGTAATAATTTATGCTTTCATGGAAGTCTTTTCTTGATGTTGACTCGAACCATAAAAGAAGTTACCGTTTTTGAAATATTTATCGGATATGTGCCAGATTTGTGTTTGCTTACTGCGGCATGTGATGCTTCCAGGAGATGTTGAACGGGTGCGGTGAATGTCTTAGGGTGGCGCACTATTAAGGGCTCTAGCATGGCTGAATCTGACAGTTTAGTTGCTCAACGGTTGATAAAGAGATTCAATGTGTATGTAATGCCAGGTGCAAATGAATACTAGTGTTGTGTTATTTACCATGATAACTAATGCAATGCTGTTTAACATTTAATTGTGTGCATAAAAAAATATTATACATTGGCTGCAAAAGTATTGGGATACTTAAGTCTCACTTCAAAATGTCACTGCATTACATGCAAAATATCTTATATCTTATCGCAACACTTTGTCTTCATTTTGGATCTGTTGTTTTATCATCTCAAGCCAATGAAACTTCATTTATTGAATGTTTTGCTTAAAGTGTGCATCCTTTAAAATAAATGACGCTTGCTTTTATTTCATATATTATATGATATTATCATCTATTCTTATTATTTTTTTGGTTTTCAGACATTAAGTATAGTTTAAGTGTACTTTTAGTACACGCTGTATCAAAAAATACTTTTTTTATTTGTAGGAAAGTATGACTTGCCCTATAGTAAGTGTTATTTTGTTTTCTCTTTTGTTGCGCTACCTGCTGGTGACCTCTTTGAATGTTGACGATATTATAGAGGCATTGTATTTTCTTTTAAAGATTTTTATTCATCTGACGTTTTAGCTTTAAAAGGAAACACATGGGAATAGCAAATTAAATATGTGACACTGGACCACAAAACCAGTCATCAATTCTTTATACAACATCTGAAAGCTGAATAAATAAGCTTTCCATTGATGTTATTATTTTTTTGGTTTTCAGACATTAAGTATAGTTTAAGTGTACTTTTAGTACACGCTGTATCAAAAAATACTTTTTTTATTTGTAGGAAAGTATGACTTGCCCTATAGTAAGTGTTATTTTGTTTTCTCTTTTGTTGCGCTACCTGCTGGTGACCTCTTTGAATGTTGACGATATTATAGAGGCATTGTATTTTCTTTTAAAGATTTTTATTCATCTGACGTTTTAGCTTTAAAAGGAAACACATGGGAATAGCAAATTAAATATGTGACACTGGACCAGTCATCAATTTTTCTTTATACAACATCTGAAAGCTGAATAAATGAGCTTTCCATTGGTGTATGGTTTGTTAGGATAGGACGATATTTGGCTGAGATACAACTATTTGAAAATCTGGAATCTGAGCGTGCAAAAAAAATCAGAATACTGAGAAAATCGTGTACCTAAGTATACTTGCAATAGTTCCACTTTCGCACAATCATATATACTTAAATATATCTTTAGTTGGACTTCAACACTACTTCCGCACAATTAAAGTGCATTAAGCGCAAAATGAGTTGTTCCAATTTAGCAGACTTTAAATATACCAGTTTAGTATACTAAAAGTACAGTTGGAGGGTATTTTTATTAAGTACAAATGTAAATGTATTTGTAGTATACTTAGCATGAAATAAATGTATTTTAAATGCATTGTAGTATATTTAATTTTCACTAGGTTATAGATGCTAAAATTGTTTTTGATAGTTTATTTAATGCAGTCTTTAGACATTTTAAGCATGGTTTAAGTGTACTTTTCAGGGCTGCAGTATAAAAAAAGAAATATTTTTATTATGTAAAAAGGAATATGTTAAATAATCCTAATGAGCCTACAAGTTAATCTTGTACAAGTGTTATTTTAGTATCATTGAGATACTATTAAATTTATTTATTTTTTTCCAACCGGTTTTTATTTTTACATTTTCATTTTGGTTAGCGTTTTAGTCATTGTGTTGTGTTTTTGTCCTTTTTTAACATGTAAATGTTTTTTTATTCATGTTTATTTTAGTTTTGATTATCAAGTAAAACAAAGTGAAAATGAGAAATGTTGCTTTGGAAACTTTCTCAAATAAAAAAATGTAAAAAAATTAAATAAATTATTTTAGTGAGTGTCCAAAGCAACCTTTTTTTTTCTTTAAGTTAAATTGATAACTAAAACTAAAATTTGTATTTAAGATTTATTTATCAAGTTAAACTTAAAGAAAAAAAGGTTGCTTTACATTCACATTTATATGTATGTATGTATATATGTGTGTGTGTGTGTTTATATATATATATATATATATATATATATATATATATATAATTTTAGCTTTAAAAGAGGTTGATGAGAAACATTTATTTATTTACTTTTTGAGGGACAGCATGAAAACAATTTGATTTCAAAATGGGAATAAACAGAGTTTTGATTGCATTTGGCCTGTGTGATATATATGATCGTACATGTTTGGGATTTTTTTGAGGAGCGCCACTTTACTGCAAATGTTTGTAATTACGATATGTTGACCATTCGAGTGGTTTTAGTCTGAATAAAGTGGACCATCCTTCAGGAAAGCCCAGTTTTCCACTGCTGATATGATGTTGTGTTGGTGTTCAAAGCAGCATGTTTTCGTTCTCTCAGTCGGGCTGCGATTGGTCGAATCGCTCTCTGCTCGCCGGCTCTTAGTCTTAAAATAGAAGCAACATCTACAAAATAAAAAAAATGAAAAAATCTGCTGTTCAGGGCAAGTGTTTGTGCCCGGGGCTTTCAGAGGCTTGGACGAGACGAGACGAGACGAGTGAGTGATGAAGAGCCCCTGAAGCTGTGTTTGTGCGTGTGTGAATCCAAGCCGAGCTCCGAGCGCTGAGTGATCTGCAGTCTGTGCTGACAGACAGAGTGTGTGGGTGAGCTGAGGATTCGTGTGACCGCCGTCTGAGTCACGTGGACACAAATCACAGCAGGATTTCTGTGACATGCAGCTGAGGGTTTTGCACTATTACATCTGATTTGTTAGTCTCCTTAGACTGATATTTATATTATTGTTTTGCTGATCATAATTCATTTTAATGCTTTACATTTCAGTTCAGTTTTAGTCATTTGCAGTTATGGATTGTTGTATTGGTTATTGTTATTTTGGCTTAAGTTTTAGATTGTATTTTCAGTTAAGGGCTTGAAAAAAATTCTTAAGATTTTCAGTGCAATCTTCAAAATATTTAGTATTTTGCATTTAAGCACTGTTTTTTGTTTTTTCAATGCCAGAAGATACATTGCTTTTTATGTTAAAAAGAGTTTTGCTTGTAAGTGTGTGATTTCTTAGTGTCCTTAGTCTGATATTTGACATTTGCCTTTGAATCTGGTCCTCATTGCAGCTTTTTTTTGGGGGGGGCCAAGAAACACCAAAAAATTTGTTTTTCAAGTCATAAATAAAGATTATGCCAGTATGTGTTGAAAAAAATACAATTTCAGTCTGTTTTTATTCAGTCTGTTTGACATTTGGCATTAAAGCTTGTCCTCGTGCAGCTATTTTTTTATCGGCTATTGTAGTTTTGCTGATCACAATCATTTTACTTTATAACAAAATGATTATGATCAGCAAAACTATAGTAAATGAACAATGATAAATTATAACTTCACTTTCCATTCAGTTAAGTTTTGATCATTTGCAGCAGTGGATTATTCTTTTAATTAGTTTAAATTTCATCTATATATTTCTTATTGATTATGTATTTTAGTGTAGAATTTAGATCTGAAATGAATTTTGCACGACACTTTGCAATTTCAGTGCAATCATTAAAATATTTCTGAACTTTTACATACATGCATTTTTTTTCATTGCCACAAGTTGCATTGCGTCTATGTTGATTTAACATTTGTTATCTGAGATCCCACACAAAATGCACAAACTGTTTTAAGCAGGATTTCTGTGACATGCAGTTGAGTGTTTTGCATTATTAATTAATATGTGTGTTTATTAGTCTCCTTAATAGTCTGATATGTGTCTTATATTTGACACATTTTAGCTTAGGTTTTTAGTTTAATTATATTTAAGCAATCAATTGAATTGCTTAACTGATTATTAAGATTTGGAATGGATTTTGCATGACACTGTTTACATTTTCAGTGCAATCTCAAAATGTTCTTTGTCTTTTGCATGTACAGTATGCAACTTTTTTCTGTTCAGTAAAACAAGATGCTTTTGCTCCTACGTTAACATAAGGTTTGTTCTCTGAGATCCCACACGAACTCCATGTATTTTTGTGTCACAAGTGTGTAATTTTTTTAGTCTCCTTAGTCGGATATTAGACAGTTGGCATTAAATCTGGTATTCATTGCAGTTTATTCTTGACAAAAATCACCAACAGACCGGAAGAGACTCGCAGACATTGTAAAAAAGTGTTTTTCCAAGTATTAAATATGGATTATTGAAGTATGTTTTACAAGAAAATGCTATTTATTTCACATTTAATCCAATGCAATTTGCCATTGTAATTTGCCATTTCTAAATGAAAATTAAATCCTACATCAACTTTATTTTCATTATATAAACCAAGCGGCCACATTTTGTGCAATTAACCATTTCAGCATGCAAAAACAAAAACTTCAGTCCTCATTTTTCATAGACATAACTCTGTAGAAAACAAAGCAAAATTCTGTTTGTCAGAATCTAATTTGCAGTATAGTGAGATGATCTGCTGATTCTGGCCCTTGTTTCTTGTGTTTTGTTACAAGAGAGATCAGATCTGGGCCAGCTGGATCAGCGCCTCCTTTAAATCTTGCAATCCTTCTCTATTAGTGCAGCGGACCATTTATAATTAGAGTATAGAGAGAAATTAGAGCGCTTACGTATTCTGGAGTCTTTGTAAAGTAGGACATTTTTCAAACCCTGTTCGAGTCGGTAGCGATTTGAAAGTGGAAATGAAATGGCTGTGCATTGGGTTTCTGCTATTATTTAACACTACAGTCCCAATCAAATAAACACGGCACAGTTTACATAAGAGACACACGGGCTTCACGCCAAAACCTTGTGGGCTGCTATGTTGGCAGTGTTTTAACACATCAACAGAAAGTACTCAGAAAGGTGTGTAGAGATGCACAAACCAGTGGCTGCAGGCCAGAGCTGACCTGTGATGACCTTTGATTTGCTCCACCGTGCTGCATTATAAGAGGAAGAGAAAGTAAAAAAAAAACATGCCTGTAATGCACATTTAAAAAACTAACAGTTTATTTATTGCATTGAAATGTGAACAAACAATAAGTAAATTTAACTTGAATAACTAAAATAATTGTAATTTTGTATTTTTAATTATTTGAATATGTAATCAATTTTAATGTAGTTGGGTATAATGCAGTATTTACTTTTAACCCATGATCAATTGATTTTTGGCTCACTGTGTGTCACAAGAAGCATATTTATATATTTTTTTAAAAATATATATATACTTGGATATAATGAAGCATTTACTTTTGGACCATGATCAGTCAAGTTTTAATTTTGGCACTTCGCATTGAAACTTTCAGGGACCTCTGGTATATTGTATGAGCTTTTATTGCATGAGCAATTTTATTTTGGAGTTTGGGGTAACGCTTTACTTGAAGCCTTCGTGTATAATGCATTATAAAAGTATTCATAATATACATTGTAATGCATCTTTCCTTAAATAATTGTAACCAAAATTAAAATGCATTATAATATTTGGAGATCAGCTGTTTGTCATGTGTTTTAATGCATTGCACTTTCTAGTTGTAACAGTGAATAGATAAGTATTATAACTCCGGATACAGTAATAATAAATAAATCAACTGAATTAATTAATGCATTGGAATACTTTTGTAATGCATTATATATAAAGGCTGTACGTGTTACACTTACTAACTTGGCTCTAACTAACAATAACTGCATTGATATCAATTATGCATCAGGTTTCACGTGTGCTTCAGTCTGTTCTTCTAATGCACAGGACCGCTGCTTATGTAGAGCATTTCAAATGAGGTTTTATTGGAGTTTAAGGTGCTGGTTATGTAGCCGATAGACTGCTCAAAGAGCTGTAAGAGCGTCTCGCAGTCACCTCACCTGCTTAATTTGATTGCTCAGGTAAGATGAGATGCTGTAATGTCCACCTTCACAGAGACTCCATTAACCAGAAGCATTTAGCGTGAGCTTTTGACCGGAATAATTCATGTAACGCAATTATCGAGCTCTCGTGCCTGATCAGATTTGCTCCCTGCCGGTTAATAAAGTCGTTTCTCAGCAGCAGCAGCAGCAGTTTTGCATGTTTGCTTTGGCATTTAGTCATGATGTGCTCTTTTGTTCGGCTGTCGTTCGCTTCCTGCGAGGGACGTGTGATTTGTGTGTCTTCTGTCTTGTGAATGTTTCAGAGTCAGTTGAATAAGACAGAATAATGTCAGGCGACAGTAGAAATCACTCCTCATCATCATCATCACAGATCATTAGTGCTCTATTCTCCCCTTTTTAGTCCATTGCATGAATCTTTTGGTTTTAGTTTTCATTTCATGGATGCATTTCTATAGCATTTTACTTTTAGCTTAGGTTTTAGTTTGTAATTATACTCAACAATGTTTTGCTCAACCTTTATCTGAGTGCTTACGATCTAAAGAAGGTATTGCATGACACCGTGTACAATTTAAGTGCAACCATCAAAATGTATTGTCTTTTGCAAGTAAGCAACAGTTTTAAACAAGATACATTGCGTCCTTGTTAATTTTAACATTTGCTATCTGAGACGTCACACAAACACAGGTCAGGTTACTTTATTTTTGTATTTATTTTTGTTTAATTTAATTTAAGTTGTTTTGTTTTTCATTAAGTGTGGACTTTAAAAAATAAAAATAAAAAATGTCCCCAGTTATTTATTTCATTTTTTCAAAATTTTGAAACATCACGTTTCAACAAAAATATTAGGCAGCAAAAATGTTTTCAACATTTGATAATGAGAACCGTCATTAATAATTGAGCATTAATAATAATAATGGAACACCAAATCAGCATATTATACTGATTTCTGAAGATCATGTGACACTGAAGACTGCAGTAATGCTGCTGAAAATACAGCTTTGATCACAGAAATATATTACATTTTACTACATATTCAAATAGAAATCACTTATTTGAAATTCTAATAATATTTCACAATTTATACTTCATTTTGATCAAACAAATGAGCATAACAATTATAAATAAAAAAAAAACATGAAAAAATTAATTAATTATTCCAAACTTTTGACTGGTAGTTTTCCTAGTTTTAATATAAAATATTATCGCAGCTATTCAGTCACCTGTTGATGAATTTAACAATATGAAACACCCTTTTAAAGCTTCGGCCCGCTTGCACACATTATGCCGGTCATCAGTGTCTGCAGCACTCAAGACTTTGGGACGCTGGCCATCTATAGCAGCTGCTCGTGGCTGAAGTCAAGGCGATGCGTTTCCTGCATCCCATATGTTTTTCGCAGGGCTTGCCGTGTTCGCGCTCCTCTGAGTGATGGCACAAATCCCATTCATATTTTTATCTCAGCTCTCGCCTCACTGCCATCATCCAGCATTAACCTGGATAATTTGGTCATTGCTGCATGAATGCGTTTAATATTCATGCATTTGGTGGATGCATTTATCCAGAGAGATTTACAGTGCATTTGAGATATACCTTTATTATGGCCGGATGGTGTGACAGTGTTTACTTTGCAATGGTAGAAATGTCCATTTGTCCTGCTTACATTCACATACAGCTGAGACAGATTAGTAAACACAGAGTAATGTCAATGATGCAGATCCAAACGAGTCAAGATGTTGTTTAAGACAAGAAAAAAAGAAAAATGAAATTTTAGACTATTTCCATAATATGTTGTTGTTGTTTTAGACAAGTGAGGAAATAAAAACATCCAGAATATACATTTAGGTGTTTATTTTATTGCACTTTATCTATTTGCACCTGTAGATTCTTTAGAGGCCGCTTACATAAAACCATAAACCAGAATTTACAGTTTTATTCCTGTCTATCTTCTGAAGTCTTTTACTGAGGGGTTTGTTTATGTATAATTCAGTCTAATTTATGAAATATTTTATTCTTAAAAACATGATGAAAATGTATTTTTTCTAGCTGTTGACAGTGTTTTCTGATTTATAGAGGCATAAAAATAGAAATTTTAAGTTCTCTTTAAAAACCTTTAATTCTATGTCAACATAATCAAACAAGAAATTTGAACCTGCTTTGTCCAGTGTTGAAATTTATGCAAATTACTGCATAAATAACTACATATTTGATTAGATGGTCTAATTTGCAGTGTTATTTTAGTATGGAGATTTTTTTGAATTCATTTTGAATATTTTTCTGCATGTTTTTGTAATTTGTAGTAGTTGTTTACATATGTGTATATGTTTGAGTGTGTTTGTAATTTATATGGTTTTAGTTATTTTAGTTAAACTTTTTTAGTTAAAATGCTGTAATGTTTTTTTATGTTTTAGTTGTAGTTATTTTAGTTATCAAGTTCAACTAAATGAAAGTGACATGTTGTTTGGAAATTTGCTGAAATAAGTTAGTTTATTTTATTTCAGGTAACACATTTGTTTCATTTTTAGCTAACTATTTAAACAAAGCATTCGTGTGCTTGCAGAGGAATGTACACACTTACGATAATGAACGAGCAAAACTCCCGCGGCGAATAGAAAGGCTTACAGTTACACAAGTATGCATCTCATAAACCAATGCATAGTGTTTCCAGACAAGCTTTATTGCTATTATAAACAATACACTAATTAACTGGGATTGCTTCTGCTACATATAAGCAAAAATGAATGTCCAAACCATTCCAAAACTGGTGAAATATCGGGTGGTGTGTACTTCCGAATGTCCAGCAATTCGTCTCTGGTGAAACTGATTGCAGGGATATAACTAAAGACAGGACAAACTAACAAAAACATAAAAACAACTGCGGAGCGCGCCACGGAGGCAGCCATCAGCGTTGGCGCCATCGCGAAAATCTGTCATTGATATGACTGTCACAAACAATTTTGTTTCGATATATCATTCAACCGTACTTAGAAATATGAGAGCGTTCAGACAGTAAAGTCTGTGCCTTTGCATCTAGTTCTTCTCAGATGACGTGGCATGTTGAAGTGTGTGGTGACTCAACTGTACCAGCCGACAGTTTTGAATGATTACAGTGTGTAAATGGGTCATCAACATTTGCAGCAGTTTCTTCACTTGTAGCACTTTCTCCCATCAACCTTTTGTACTAGAAAGTCATTGTTCACCTCCCACTAAATTACGGTTCCCAGGAGCTTTGAGAACTGTGACAGCCGCAGCATAGATGTTCCCGTGGAGGCCGATCATTTCCACGGCTTTTATTGAGTTCAGTTCCACTGTGTTGTGTCTTAATGGAGAATGTCATACCTCACCTTTCAATATTGCTGTTATGAAAGAGGTCAATCAGAGTTGTGTAATCTGGAAACCTGAGGAAAACAAGTGCGTAAAGATGGAAATCGCAAGCTTTCTGAATACTGTATCATACATGCTGTATCATAAGTAAATTCAAATTCTAAAAAATGTCTAAGGCCTCTAAATTATCAACATCAATTATCTGCTGGACTGAAGCAGCTCGGCTTTACTTGATTCTCCATGAATCATTTTTAGGAAAATCAGTGAGTTGCAAATCTGATCATCAATCTCAATCATCAGCGGATTGCATTGCATTATGTTTTGAACATAAGAGATATAGTGATGACTGATTTATATAATCTTATGTAAGTAGCTGCTATACTGTCATAAGAATCTCTTTGATTTACATTAAATACAAAATAATTTAATCATTTGTTTCCATAAAAATATCAGCATCTGCACCGAATTGCATATTTTTGTTCAGTTTGAGTCTCTGAATAAATGTTTTCCTTCATATTCTCACTATGTCAGACTAGATGAGCCATAAAAGCCTGATGGTCTTGTTGAAATACAGCTGAGTATGGTCAGCATAACAATGGAAACTAATTCCATATTTTCTGATAAAATTACCAATGGGCAACATGTTTATTGAAAATAACGGAGGGCCTAAGACTGATCCTTGTGGTACGCCATACTTTAATGCCGTTAATTGAGATGATTCCCCATTTAAATAAATAAACTGGTAACGGTCGTGCAGGTAAGATCTAAATCATCTTAAAGCCTGTCCCTGAATGCCCGTATAGTTTCGTAATCCATCTATGAGTATGTCATGATCTATAGTGCTGAACACCACAACTGTAGTGTGGATCAAATAATGATACTCAACAAAAATACATACACAAACTTATATATATGTATCATAGAGAGAGAAGAGAAAGTAAACCATTCCATTTCAAAAATGATATTTTTCTTACCGCTATTTCATATGTCAGGCTATACAGGGTTTAAGCAGTCAGTTTTGAGTTCATGTTAACATTGAACTCATTTGATCTTTATCCTCCTCTGTCTTTCAGTCACCTTTCACAGTCAAGTTCTTTGGAGGAAGTGCGTGTTGATGTGGATAAGTTCGTCCCTCCTGCACCGCGAAAGGTGGAAATGAGACGCGACCCGGTGCTCGGCTTCGGCTTCGTGGCGGGCAGCGAGAAACCAGTGGTGGTTCGATCGGTTACTCCAGGTATCCCAGCTAACCGAGACTGGTTTTTCTGCATGTATTCATACAATTGAGTCATTTCATACAACATGAGTGTGACTAAGAAACCAGTCGGGAAGCACAAGTCTCTTCTGCTCGCCAAAGCTGCATTTTAACAGTCACAGAGTAAAAAAAATAAAAAAAAGTGTGAAATATTTTTACAGTTTAAAATAGCTCTTTTCTATGTGAATATATGTTAGAATGTAATTTATTACTGTGATCAAGCTGAATTTTTAGCATCATTACTCCAGTCTTCAGTGTCGCATGATCCTTCAGAAATATTGTCACTTTTGACCAATTTAATGCATCCTTGCTGAATAAAAGTATTAATGTCTTAAAAACAAACAAACAAACTGACGCTTACCCCAAAACTGTTGATTTATAGTGTGTAAAGATAAGAAAGGATCATGATAGAAAACTTAATGGCCAAATAAAAAGTGCATTATCATGGTGCATGATGCTCGTTGTTTTAGAAAAATACATATAATATGAACACAAATGTGATGTGAGTTTGTGATGAATGTGCAGGAGGGCCTTCAGAAGGGAAGCTGGTCCCAGGAGATGAGATAGTGATGATAAATGAGGAGGCCGTGAGTTCGGCTCCACGGGAACGAGTCATTGACCTGGTCAGGTACTGAGCTCCATCAACCAGTTACTGTGTCGCTCTTCATCTACTACATGTGTTTTTCAGCTGAAGCCATTACATGCTGACAGACCAGCAGTTTCTGTCTACAATAACCGTATATACTGTGGTCCCAAAATGAGTTTGAACACCCGAGTCAGATGTATGTCACTGTATTAGATCAGGGTTTTGCTAACTATCCCTGATTCCATCTTGAGAATTTCATATTCTTATTGTGTTTTTTTTTTCAATTATTTTTGTCAGAAGTTGTAAGGAGTCCATCATCCTGACTGTGGTGCAGCCGTACCCTGTAAGTCTACATATTGACTGTTTTGCATGTTAGTTTGTCAGTATTTTGGCTAATTTGAGGTTAAATTCTGCAGAACTCAATGTAGAAAACACTAATAAAATGTCTGCAGATCAGTGTTACTTTAGTTATTTTATTATCATTGATATACTATACTATACTACTGTATACTATATTATACTTTACTATATTTTTTGTTGATGTGTTGAATTTGTTTATTTTTATATTTTATGTTTTTACTTTAATTTTACTTAGTTTTAGTAATTTTGTTTAGGTTTTGTCCTTTGTATTATTTTTTTAATGTCTGTAGTTATTATTCATTTTTATTGATTAATTTCAATCATTTTAGTTCTTATTTTAGCTAGCTGTCCAAGGCACCATTTTCGTTTAGTTTAGTTTTTGCCATTTTTATTATTTTTTTTATTATTTTAATACTCAAATGTATTTTATTTTAGCTAGTTGCCAAGGCGCCATTTTTTTGTTTTGTTGTGTTTTTGTCACCTTTCATTAGTTTTAAATGTGTTTATATATTATGTTTATATATTTTTTATTAATTTGTATGTATTAGTTTTAATTATTTTCGTGTTTAAACTTATTTTATTTCAGTTATTTGCCAAGGCACCACTTTTGTTTAATTTTGTGTTTTTGCAATTTGTATTTTTTTTTATCTATATAGGTTTTATATTCACTTGTATTTATTAGTTTTACTTATTTTAATACTTATTTTATCTCAACTAATTGCCAAGGTACCATTTTTGTTTAGTTTTGTGTGTTTTGTATTTTGTTTTTGTTTATTTATATATATATATATATATATAGTTTTGTATATGTACACTGCTCAAAAAAATTAAACGGAACACTTTTTAATCACTGTATAGCATCAAGTCAGTTAAACTCCTGGGATATTGATCTGGTCATTTAAATAGCAGAGGGGGTTGTTAATCAGTTTCAGCTGCTTTGGTGTTAATGAAATTAACTACTGGTGCACTAGATGGGCAACAATGAGACGACCCCCAAAACAGGAATGTTTTTTCAGGTGGAGGCCACTGACATTTTTTTCCCTACTCATTTTTTCTGACAGTTTTTGACTAGTTTTGCATTTGGCTAGGGTCAGTGTCACTGCTGGTAGCATGAGGCGATACCTGGACCCTACAGAGATTGCACAGGCAGCCCATCAATATGTGCCATTGCCAGAAGGTTAGCTGTGTCTCCCAGCACAGTCTCAAGAGCATGGAGGATATTCCAGGAGACAGGTAGTTACTCTAGGAGAGCTGGACAGAGCCGTATAAGGTCCTTAACCCATCAGCAAGACCGGTATCTGCTCCTTTGTGCAAGAAGGAACAGGATAAGTACTGCCAGAGCCCAACAAAATGACCTCCAGCAGGCCACTGTTGTGAATGTCTCTGACCAAACAATCAGAAACAGACTTCATGAGAGCGGCCCGTGGAGCTCGATTGGCATTTGCCATTGAACAGCAGAATTGGCAGGTCCGCCACTGGCGCCCTGTTCTTTTCACAGATGCGAGCAGGTTCACCCTGAGCACAGACGTGAAAGGGTCTGGAGAAGCCATGGAGAACATTATGCTGCCCGTAACATCGTTCAGCATGACCGGTTTGGTGGTGGGTCAAGTGATGGTCTGGGGAGGCATATCCATGGAGGGACGCACAGACCTCTACAGGCTAGACAATGGCACCCTGACTGCCATTAGGTATCGGGATGAAATCCTTGCACTACGCTGGTGCAGTGGGTCCTGGGTTTCTCCTGGTGCACGACAATGCCCAGCCTCATGTGGCGAGAGTATGCAGGCAGTTCCTGGAGGATGAAGGAATTGATACCACTGAATGGCCCCGATGCTCGCCTGACCTAAATCCAGTCGAACACCTCTGGGACATTATGTTTCGGTCCATCCGACGCCGCCAGGTCGCACCTTGTGGAGCTCAGTGATGCCCTGGTCCAGATCTGTGAGGAAATACCCCAGGACACCATCCGTCGTCTCATTAGGAGCATGCCCCGATGTTGTCAGGCATGCATACAAGCACATGGGGGCCATACAAACTACTGAGTACCATTTAGAGTTGCTGCAATGAAATTTCAGCAGAATAGACTAGCCTGCTGCATCATTTGTTTCACTTAGATTTTCGGGGTGTCTTTGAATTCAGCCCTCTGTAGGTAAATAATTTTTTTTATTTCCATCAAACGATGTGACATCTTTTCGTTCCTTACACATTACCCAGTCCATATCAGTATAGATGTCCAGCATGATATTTTTCCCCATTGAGATCTGATGTGTTTTCAAAGTGTTCCTTTAATTTTAACACTTATATAATTTCAAGGAACAAAACAATTTATTTTGTATGGTTTTAGTTGATGTTAATAACCCTGCTGTGGATTCCATCTGGATCTGCTTATTAGTTTCTGGCTCAGCTCTTAGGCAGAAGATAATGACTTGATAGCATTGATATTCAGTAATTTTTCTGCTTTTGTTCCTCTGTTATTCCAATCCAGTCGCCCAAATCTGCCTTCATCAGTGCAGCTAAAAAGGCCAAGTTGAAATCCAATCCGGTCAAAGTGCGCTTTGCTGAAGAAGTCATTATTAACGGACAAGTACCTGTAAGTGAAAAATGACACATTTTGCTTAAAAAGCATGTCATGGGCTATATCAGAGTATTTACAGCCGATTTAACAGGTTTTTTAGGTTTAAAGATCAACCCATTTTACTTTCATAATCTGACATCTCCGAGAGAAACAAACCAGATATTCAGTGAGAAACACTGTAGGGTTTTGATTATAATCATCCGAGATTGATTGGATTGTGAAAAGTGGACGTTATGTACCAGAATAGAGTCATGTGATTAGAATAAGAGGATTGATGTCGTCAGCCGGAAAGTGATTTTAGCTCTGGAGCAAATTATTGCATTGTGATGAAATATTATGAAGATGCACGTCACATAAATCAGTGTTCATTCATACTGTGTGTCTTAATTAGTGGCACAACAAGAGGTTAAGGATTAAAAATATGCAGCCGCACGTGTTTTATGCTGATATCATCGCAGGGATGTGAATCACTGACAGATTAGCAAACAGATAAAAGCCACTTTAGTTGTGCTATTCATGCAGCTCAGAGATATTAGAAAGATGACGGAGTGTTTTCATCCGCAGGAGACTGTGAAGGATAATTCTCTGCTCTTCATGCCAAACGTCTTGAAGGTGTATCTGGAAAACGGACAAACAAAGTCCTTTAAGTTTGACTGCAACACCTCCATTAAGGTATTTCAGCATTGCAATATTTACAAATTACTGCTGATGTACCATATCAGCAAAAATAACGGCTGTGCATACATTAAATATGGTGCAATAAAATATTATTGTAGCAAGCAAAATGTTTTTTTTTTAAGAAATTAATAATATTATTTATCAGGGATGCATTATAAAATAAAATGTACCACAGTTTCCACAAAAATATTGGGCGGCACAACTGTCTTCAACAAAATATGATAATAATCAGAAATGTTTGTTGAGCAGCAAATCAGCATATTCAAATGATTTCTGAAGATCATGTGACACTGAAGACTGGAGTAATGATGCTGAAAATACAGCTTTGATCACAGAAATAAATTAGATTTGAACAGATATTCACATAGAAGACAGCTATTTTAAATTGTAAAAATATTTCACAAATATTTTACTGTATTTTTGATCAAATAAATGCAGCCTTGGTGAGCCCCCCAAAAATCTTACAGAGCTCAAACCTTTAAACGTTAGCATATTTTATGCAATATTAATTTTAAAAAAGTAAACCAAACATATTTTTTGAAAACCGATAATTGACAAGTCTGATATTACGCAAATAGGCTATGCAAAATGTACAAATGTGTACACTTATGTACGAAAGCAAATATTAATTTCAAAATTAATTAATCTGACTTGCTTGTAATTTGATTGTTACATTTTAAAATGCTCATAATCGGATTACAGTTACTTTATGGATACTTTACATGACTACATATCCAAACAATAGCAGTGAATTATTCATAGTTTATTGATTCTCCATAATTCCTCTTTTTTTTCTTCTGTACTCCAGTCTGGGAAACACTGATGTAACGTGATATTTAATGCACTTCATGTTGTTGAAAACAAAGAATGGAATAGATATGGTACACAATACTCCCATTTAAATCTATGTGATAAACAATTAGTACTTCAAAAGTAATTAAAAAGTACTCAGAATAAATTACCTAAAATGAGTTATCTAATAGATTGTTACTTACTACAGTACAATTTTCATCATGTAGTCAGTAATGGACTACAATTTCCCAGTAATCTACCCAGTGCTGTGTATATATATATATAGATATATATAATGTAAAGTGCTTATTTATTTATTAAAACATTTCTAATGACGTTAGCACTATGTCACGTGTTGGTGGTGTTGAACATGAATAACAGAGATGCTCTTCTGTTTGAAAGGATGTTATTCTGACCCTGATCACTTTAAAAGTATATATTGTTTACAGTATAGTTGGTGTTAATGCAGTGAACAGTGAAGCAAAATGTTGTTTGTTGTCCAGCCCTACTTGGGATTAATATTCAAGGAATAGTTCACTCGAAAATGAAAACGTGCTGAAAATGTACTCACTGTCAGGTCATCCAAGATTAGGATGAGTTTGTTTCTTCATCAGATTTGGAGAAATGTAGCATTGCATCAGTGTCTCAGCAATGGATGCTCTGCAGTGAATGGGTGCCGTCAGAATGAGAGTCCAAACAGCTGATAAAAACATCACAATAATCCACAAGTAATCCACACCTCTCCAGTCCATCAGTTAAAGGGATACTTCACCCAAAATTAAAATTCTGTCATTAATTACTCACCCTCATGTCGTTCCAAACCCGTAAGACCTTCGTTTATCTTCGGAACATAAATTAAGATCTTTTGGAGAGTATCACATACGTAAACAACGTATGCTATTCTGTGTCAGCAGCACCGTACGCTGTTTACGCTTTGATCTGAACGAATTGTTGAATAAAGTCATTATTTTTGTTTTCTTTGCGCACAAAAAGTATTCTCGTAGCTTCGTAAAATTATGGTTGAGCCACTGATGTTACATGGATTATTTTAACGATCTCCTACTAGGTTTCTGAGCCTTGATCGTGTAAGGATCCTTGCTGTCTATAGGAGGGTCAGAGAGCTCTCGGAATGCATCAAAAAATATCTTAATTTGTGTTCCGAAGATGAACGGAGGTCTTACGGGTTTGGAACGACATGAGGGTGAGTCATTAATGACGAAATGAACTAACCCTTTAACATCTTGAGAAGAGAAAAAAATTGCTGCGTGTTTATAAGAAACAAATCCATCATCAAGACATTTTTAACTAAAATATGAGTCCATAATCCATAATAACGCTTCCTCCAGTGAAAAAGGGGTCTGGTCTGAATCAGGAGAGAAGTCTGCACAGATCAAGCACCGTTTACAAGCCAAAACAGTCCAGAACAGCGAAAACGCATAATCTGCTGTTGTCTCTCGCATCAAAATCCAGCCACATATTTGTTTAGAGCTGTTTTGGCTTGTAAACGCTGCTTGATCTGTGCAGATTTCTCTCCTGATTCACGTTATTATGGATTATGGACTGGTATTTTAGTTAAAAACGTCTTAATGCTGGATTTGTTTCAGCTTTTGTCTTCTCCAGATGTTAACTGATGGACTGGAGTGGTGTGGATTATTGTGATGTTTTTATCAGCTGTTTGGACTCTCATTCTGACGGCACCCATTCACTGCAGAGCATCCATTGCTGAGACACTGATGCAATGCTACATTTCTCCAAACCTGATGAAGAAACAAACTCATCCTGAGGTTGAATTCACTTCACTTCACGTGGTTCCAAACCTGTATGGAGTTGATTTTTGTTTTTTGTTTTTCTGTGGAACACACAAAAAAAAAGAATTTAGTCTTCATCCAGCTTTTTTCTGCGCAGTGACTGTCAAACTCTCTAAAGGACAAAAATGTAAGTAGTCCATATGCACTAACAGGCATTACAGACATTTATTTGACTTCTCAAGCACTTAAAATTGGTTAAAGATTAAATTTCAGTCTGTTGTCATATAACTAACTTCATACAAGTAGACTTGGAACATAGTCAGGGTTATTATAGTTAACTAAAACTAAAATTATAAATGTTTTTTGTACTTGAAATGAAATAAAAGAAGTGTTAACAGGAATAAAATATTTTTAAAATGATTTTATTTCAGCTAGTTGGATATTTCTTATTTTAATGTTGAATATTTCTTATTTTAATTTAATTTAACTTGATGTGCTAAAATAACTAGAGCTGAAATAAAAAAATACTAAACTATATAACAATAAAAAAAAACTAATAAAAATGACAAAGGCACAACAAAATTTACTAAATCTTGAACAAAAATTCAAATGAAAAATTAGAAAAATTAGAAAATAAGAAAATAAAAACAAAAAAATTAGAAAAACTAATAAAATGTAATGAAAATTAAAATGAAAACAGAAAATGCATTACTTTTTTTCTGGTGCTTTTGGTCTTTTATGGAGAGAAACCTTCACTGTACACTGAAAAAAAAAAACGTTTTTCACTCAGAAATTGCTAGTAAAGTCCACAAATAATTAAAATAAATTGGCAAGTAACACTGAATTAGATGTGAAATTCTGAAGTACACAAAAGACTGATAGTATTTTCTTGGAAAAAATGCACTCCAGTAATCTTTATTTTACAACTTTGACAAATATTTTTACAATTTTATGGACAGCAGAAGCTCAAATGTTCTTCCTAACCTTCTCAATTTGTGTTTCACCAAAGAAAGCAAATGATTGGGGTTTGATCTGCATGAGTGCGAGTCAAAAGTTTCTGGTGGCGCTTCCTTTAAATGAGAAGAAAAGATGAAAGGCGTTTGACTGTTGCGACGAGCGTTTGATTTCAGCGTGAAAGCTCTTGTGTCTTTACAGAAAGGAGTGGGGTCTGGCGCAGTTCCTGCCTCCAGCGGTTCTGTCCAGCATGAAAGAGAAGAACATCAAGAAAGCGCTCACACACATCCTGAAAACCAACCAGAACCTGGTGCCTCCTGGCAAAAAGGTGAAGAAACTTTCACAGCTTGATGTACATATGAAAAGTGGAATTACAATCGATCTTTTCAGCTGCCTTTGAAAATCCAGATTTCTCAATGCATAATATAATACGGTTTAGGATTTTCACAACAGCAGTGCCAGTGAAATTTCACGAGCTATCACAGCAAAGACTAAAACTGTATGTTGTTGAATATAACACTTTATTTAAACATTTTTGGCATATACAAGCATATATAAATAGACTTGTAGTTAAATATATACATTTTTTATTTTTATTGATATATATCGCTTGTATAAGCATATATAAATATTCCATTCTATTCTATTCTATTCTGTTCTATTCTATTAGTGCTGTCAAATGATTAATCGCAATTAATTGCATCCAAAATAAGTTTTTGTTTGCATAATATGTGTGTACTGTGTATATTTATTATGTATATATAAATACACACACATACATTATATATATATATAACTATAACAAGTTTGTTCTAATGTGTGTATATGCATGTTATTTTTAATTATATTTATATCTGCTTATATACAGTATCATACTGAATATGCTAAAAAATTAAATTAAATTAAAACTATGATTAAAATGTAATAAACCATCAGATATAATGTACTGCATTATATGTTATGTTATAGTGCATTGCACTTTAGTATTGTGATAAAGCATCTTGTGAGCACAGTCTGTCTTTGCAATTAAACCTATAGTTGAACTTGTTTTTCCCAGAGGCACATATTCAAAAAGCAGAAGAAAGAGTGCTCTATTTCTGTGATTTACACTTTCTGTTCACTAATTCCTGCTGGGATTTGTGCTGTGTTGAAGCTGACGGCGTTGCAGGCGAAGGTCCACTACCTGAAATATCTGAGTGATCTCCGGCTGTACGGAGGACAAGTGTTCAAGTCCACGCTGGTCGTAAGTGCACAGACACACATTCAGAGTCATTACATCAGCAGCTGAGACTTCCAATGCAGATCCAGGGTTTAAAGCTTCAGGTGTATTTCAGAATAAACTACGTCGATAAACTACATTTAAATTTCATAGCATATGAAGTACGTGATTTTGTTTTAGTTTTAGTTTTTATTTTTTTTAGTTTTGCTGCTATTTCTGTTTTTTTTAAGAAAATTATTTTTAAAAAATGTATTAAAAATTTTTTTAAATGTAAAATTATTTTTAAATTTAATTACATTTTCTTAGAAAATAGTTTCTAGCTTAAGTATATGTTTTTTTTAGTTTTTCTGTTATTTCTGTTTTGTAATGAAAATATGATTTCTAATAATTTTATTTTTGTTAAATATAAAACTAAACTAAACTACTAAGATTCACACTATATTTTCATTTTCTAACATACTATTTTTATTATGCTGTTCTGTTTTGCAAAGATAACTTGATTTCTAATGATTGTTTATGTTAAATAACATTATAAACAAATTAATATTCATTCACACTGTATTTTCATTTTCTAGCATGTGAGGTCATGATTTATTTTTTTTAGTTTCGCAGTTCTATTATTTTGTTTAGTAAAGATACATTTCTATTTCTAATGATTTATAATGATTTTCTTGTTAAAAAAACTATTAAATTATAAACAAATCAAAAATAATTCTACTGTATTTTCATTTTCTAGCATTATTTTTTTATATATATTTTCTATATAGATTTCTGTATGGTTTTTATTTATTTTAAGTTTTGCTGCTATTTCTGTTCAGTAAAGAGAACATTATTTCTAATGATTTTATTTAGTTAAAAAATACAAATGAAGAGTTCAGATGCAAAAGCCTCTAAGTGCCATCTGAAATTTTCTTCTAAAATGAGCATTTTTCTCAGGCTCCTATATTTATGTTCAGTTATTTCACTTTTAACGACAATGAACAGAACCTATTAATTGCCATTAAAGTTTAGTAACTGAACCCACACACGAGAGCCTGAGAAAAAATGCAAATTTTGGAAGAAAATTTAGAGGCTTAAAACACTTAGAGGCTTTTGCTTCTGAACTCTTCATATGCTATTTGTCATATTTTACTAAAGAAGTTGACTGATCAAGGATAAATATTTTTGGCTGAGCACTGCAAACATTATAGATTTCACATTTACATATACTCTATGATCAAATACAAAGAAATAATGAAAATGTATAGTTTTAGTACATTAGCTTCAGCTGCTGAAATCTGAAGGTGTTTGAAGCAGCTGTTTCACACCGCTGTATTTGTGATCTGACAGCAAGGAGAGAAACACACAGAGGTGACGCTGCTGGTGGGGCCGCGCTACGGCATCAGTCACGTCATCAACACCAAAACCAACCTGGTGGCGCTGCTGGCCGACTTCAGCCACGTCAACCGCATCGAAATGTACACCGAGGACGAAAGAAACGTGCGAGTGGAGCTTCATGTCCTGGATGTTAAGGTGCGATGGAGAAAAATATTATTTGTTCACAGAAAGCATTTGGTTTAATATTTTTCCATCTAATGCGATAAACATTCAAACATTTTGAGTGCATTACCACAGTTGAATTGCATAACAGTATTGAGGACGACATCCCTTTCATTTTCAAGATTCCACTTTTGCAATAATCTGCTGTTTTTCTTCTTTAAAAAGAGACCAACCTTAGGTTTGTATTCCAAAGTGTTCATAAATTACAACAATTTAAGTGTGGATAGTGCACTTTCATGCCTATTTTAATAAACGGGGGGTGACAGTTAAGGGGTTAATATGTTGTGTGTTTTAATAGACCGGTGACGACCGCACAGAGTAGCATTATAACATAACTTTCAAATGTATCTAGTATGATAAAACAGCGCTGCTTTACCCCACATACGCACGACCGGAAGCAGCGGAAGCGCTCGATTGTGGCATAATAAAAGCTCTGCTGCTTTACCCCACATACGCACGACCAGAAGGAGCGGAAGCGGTCGACTGTGGCATAATAAAAGCTCCGCTGCTTTACCCCACATACGCACGACCGGAAGCAGCGGAAGCGGTCGACTGTGGCATAATAAAAGCCCCGCTGCTTTACCCCACATACGCACGACCGGAAGCAGCGGAAGCGGTCGACTGTGGCATAATAAAAGCCCCGCTGCTTTCGAGCCGTGTGTCACGCTCGTTCAGCTCCTTGTTTCGCTTCGACGGCTTTCAGCCTCACTCTGCTTCATTCTACTACGTTAATAAATCATTAGCTCATCCATGAACATAATTTCTGCCCGAGTCCCGTCGGATTGCATTGGCTGTGGGGATGAAAACTCCCATGATTCCACACTCAGTCACGCCCGTCATCAAACTACATCTTTGTCTCTTTGTTTATTTTGAATACGCGCCCTCTAGCGGCGAAAATGACATATTCTGCCTTTAAGTCAGTATGCAATATGTTAAGTTTGCTACATTGCTTTGCGTGTGTGAACCAAAACAATATTGCATAGCAGATTATTTTGATTTATATGAACTATTTATTCACTATTTACCACATGTATTACTACAGTGTTAATGATGCATAACAATTCAACATCCCTTTATCCAATGCTTATATTGAAAATATGAATTAATAATTCATAGTTACAGACACTTACATTCTTAATTTTATAAACACGTTAATAAATGCAATAGAAAATATAAAACAACTATATTAAGTTTGCTTTATTGCTTTGCAAACATGGACTAAAAACTGCATTACATGACAGATTATTTTGATTATTAATATTAATAAATCATTGATAATTTAATACCATTTATTGACTATTTACCACATGCATTACACCAGTTGTATACAATATTAAAGACACATAACAGTTCAACATGCCTTTTATTTAATGCTTATTGTGAAAACGTGAATTAATAATTCATATTTACAGACATTTGAATGCTTCATTTTATAAAACCGATAGTTAAGTCAATAAATGCATATTGAAAATACAAATTATTGATAAATGAAAACTATTTATTGACTATTTACCATATGCATTTCACCAATTGTATACAATATAAAGAACAATTCAACATTCTTTTTATCCAATGCTTAATATGAAAACATGAATTAATAATTGATAGTTACTGACATTTGCACGTTTCATTTGGTAAAACAGATAATGAACTGTATTGCCTAGCAGATTTTGATTATTAATAAATTATTGATAAATACTATTTACTGACTGTTTAACACATGCATTACACCAGTTGTATATGACACATAGTTCAACATCCCTTTCATCCAGTGCTTATAAAGAAAATATGAATTAATAATTCGTAGTTACTGATATATGCATGCTTCATTTTATAAAACAGAAGTCAATACATGCAGTACATTAAGTTTGCTACATTGCAAGCGTGAACTTAAAAACTAAAAACTGTTCATATTAATGAATGTAACTATTTATTGAAAAACTGTTTTTGCAGATGCTACTGTTTTTTTTTTAAAGAGCAGTAAGTTGCTCAAGAACATTTGTTACTGTAATTTTACCACCACTAAGGGAGTTTTAGGATCACTAAAATAATTTAAACTGCACAACCTCCCATAGCTTACTGCTGTATTTACTGATTATTTATGCATTTCTTCTGCAAAATATTTCTTTCTGTAGCCCATCACACTTATAATGGAATCCAGTGATGCTATGAACCTGGCGTGTTTGACTGCTGGTTATTACAGGCTGCTGGTCGATTCACGGAGGTCCATCTTCAACATGGCGAACAACAGTAACACTGCAGGTAAGAGCATGCACATGAGCTAAACAATAAAACAATTAATTTGTCTGCTTGAAGTATTATTTATTTATTATTTAAGGCAATGGTAAATTAATTTAATATACTTTAAATTCATTTAAATCAAAAAGTTTAAGAATCCCCTTATTTAAATAGTTTTGTTGTGAATCTGATACTTTAATAACATGCTAACATTGGTGTCTTCTCCTTTTTTTTTTGTTTACACCTAAGGGCAAGACTCAAGGGTCAAGCACAACTACCAAGCAATCGACTGGAATTACGGTTCCTGCAGTGCATGTGATGAGCCCCACCCCGAATACGCCAACTGTGGGCGAAGAGATTTTGATATTTCCCCCACTGTCTCCGCAATGCACCAGTTGCAGCATCGCATGCATGGGGACGAGAAAGCTGAGCGGGCGAGCAGAGCAAGCCACATGCATCCTCAGCCCTACTTCAGTGTCCCAAAAGGCAAACCTCAAGAGTCGCCCAGAAGCGCCAAGGTGTCCTTTATATTCAGCAATCCTTCGCTGGACTCTGTGAACCCTCATAACTTGGGATACCAAAGACTGATGGAGGACATCCCAGAAGTGCTGGAGGAGCACCGGTACATGTACGCGCAACAGAAGGACTACAAGCCGCTGGAAGCATCACTGGAGGTCGACGGCTTCCAGTACGGTTCCCACATGGTCTACGGCGATGCTAAGATCTTCGGTACGACAGAAGGCATCGAGGAGCCTTTGCTGCATGATATCTGCTACGCCGAGACTACGGATGACGCCGAGGACGACGATGACATTAGTTGTGAGGAGGACATGTTGATGATGATGGGAGAGATGAAGGACAAGGCAAACTCTCTCCTATCGCTCTCGGAATCTAGCGACGACATTATAGACCTCACTTCGCTTCCGCCGCCACCAGAGGGTGATGACGAGGAGGACAGCGATGACCTGTTGCAGTCTCTAAACTTGGCGATAGCCGCTCCACCACCAGGGTTCAGGGATAGTTCGGATGAAGATGACCACCAAGAGCGAAAAGGCTTAAAAAACGACATCCCTGTGTCGCTGATCGATTCGGTTCCAACGCAAGTGGCCAGTGGGACCGAGGAAGTGTTCAATGACGCCGTTGTCTCCACACTACAAGCTCTGGAGGCCTTGGCGGCCTCTGAGGAACAGTCTAATCCACAATCGGACAATAGTTCAGGTTCTTACACTATTGTAACGTTTATTCATTGACGTTGACCTTCCAGCCATTCCTTTATTTTGGTTTTGCTTCTCCGTATTCCATTGTCTTCAATGCAAACCCCATGTATTCTGTGTGCATTTGTTTTATTAGAAATGTAATTGTGATCTCATTATGATTTGTGGTTCATTTTTGTTCATGTATTTCATTATTTATGTTCTTATTTGTTTCATTTCATAACATTCAACGTTTTGTACAAATAAACTATTTTAAAGTATACGTGTGTATGGTGTGATGGCTAAAATGTTTGTCTCTTTGTGACACACAGGTGTAGAAATATCTCGGTCCTTTAGCCCCGAGTCCTCTTCTGATTCTGGGAATGAAACAAATTCGTCTGAAATGACGGAGAGCTCAGAGCTGGCCGCAGCTCAGAAACTCTCCGAAAACTCTCTGAAAATGTTAGTAGCCACAGCCGAAGGGTACCAAACTCTAGCCGAAGAGGAGACTGAGTTTCGATTGGTGCCGTGTGAGGTCCGGGCGTCTCTAGACGACTCCCAGTCCGCCGCGGTTGTCAATCTCTGTTCGGACCACTTCGAGATGGAGCCAGAAACAATGGAAACCAAGTCGTTGACGGACTACTTCAACAAAATGCACAGGGACATGATGATGGGAATGCCGCAGGGGAAGATCGAGGAGCAAGATGGTGGGATGAAATCAAGCGCCCAAGCAGAAGCCCGTCAGATGAACATCACGGAATCAGAGGATCTTGTTGGGATGTACAACAATTTCAATGGACGAGATTCCCAGCGTTCAGGTCCCTTTGACTTGGAGAGGATGTCTTATGCGTTTCAAGAAAGCAATCAAAGATTGCATATGATTCTGAATAATAAATCTGACGAGCACATTTACTCTGAGGTGGTTGGTGATGGTGGTCCGTTGCATGCAGACAGGGTAACGCAAAAAGCCAGTTTGAAGGACTCGATAGACTTGAACACAAGTTCCCCCGCCAAAGAACAATTTATGATTGAACGAGCCCGGAATGAACATCAACAGAGCAAGGCAGCTTCATCCGAACAAGAAATGACACGGTTATACGAGTACCACTTGTCCAAAAGGATGTCGTCTTTACAGAGCGAGGGAATCCATTCCCTCCAGAGTTCCCAGTGTTCGTCCATCGATGCCGGCTGCAGTACGGGAAGCAGTAGCTGCGTGACGCCAATGGACTCTCCTCTGTGCACGGTTGATAGTGTCCATTTGCATGGAGAGTCCTCTCTGAAAGGTCTCGGATATCCAAATCAGAACGTAGATGGAACGTTTTTGCGGAAGCACCATGGACAGGCTGGCCAAGAGTCAGGCCGAGAGGGATGCCAAAGGTTGCCCAAGATCAGAGAAACTACAGGTACTGCAAGCTTGAAACTTTAACTTGTCAAATGTGATATTTAACTAACCTAATGATACCGTTATCTATCTGTTCATTTTTGCTATGTAGAAACTGTAAAGCTTGACCATGTGGAGTTAGAGACTCACATTATTGGTCAGCAGCTGAATCATTTAACATTTAGTTGGAGCTGGTGAGCAAGTTATGGATTTTTGTAGCCCTCGTCTTGATTCAAACTGAAGCTAACCTAATTTGACTAATTGTCCCACATAGTGTTGGGGAAACTACCTTAAAACTAGGCTTTCAAGCTGTAAGCTGATGATACAGTGTTTGTAAAAAAAGTATTCACACCCCTTGGCTATACATTTTTCTACAACATGGAATTAGGGATTTATTTGGCTTTGATCAAATAAAACAATATCCTTTCATATCAAAGTGAAACCTATTTCTATGGAAACATGCATTACAGTTATTAAAGGGGTCCTATTATGCTTTTTCACTTTTTCAACTTTAGTTAGTCTGTAATGTTGCTGTTTGAGCATAAAAAATATCTCAAAAGTCCACTTCAAAAGGAGATATTTTATTTAACAGAAATCAATTTTCAAAAACTACAACAAACGACTCGTTTGGACTACAACGCATATTTTCCGGGATTTGTGATTTCACAAATATAGACGAATGGAATGAGACCTGGTTGAGCTGCACTAGAGAAGGCAACGAGTGTTATCACTACGTCGGAGACATGCTAGCTTTCCCAAGGCAGACAAACTTAGAGTGGTTACAATCATCTGGGTTTAAATCGTGCTCAAATTGATTTGATATTGACGCAAAATTTACACTGAAGCTCGCAGGTGCCTGTGATAAGGGGCATGACATTTCCCGACCAGGCGCCAAGTTCTGCCAATCACAACACACACTGGCCCAGCTAACCAATCACAGCACATTTCGTATTTCAGAAGGCGGGCCTTCATTTGCTACAGGAACTATTCGAGCCGTTGATGCCAGACTGGGACGAGAGGTGTTGTAATGTAAAATATGTGAAAAATAATGTGTTTTTCGAACAACCTAGTATGAGAGCCTGTTCTAGTACACCCCCAAAACAAAATCAAGACTTTGTAAAAGAGCATAATAGGACCCCTTTAAACAATTATTTGCACAAGTATTCACCCCCCACCCAGTAAATGTCAGGATTTAGTAGTTTCACCTTGAGTCTGTTACAGTTTAGTTCATAGTTTAACTTCAAATCTGCATGAAGATGTTTTTTCCTGCCAATCATCTTCGCAGAAATGCTTAGGCTCAGTCAGGTTACATTAAGGCTATGCAACGTTAATTCTCTGGGGTCAGGTCTAGGTCAAGTTGCACCGGCTCTTTTAGGTTATTTTTTTAAATTGAAATGTATATCCTCCTGAGACCCAGCTATGGAGTTTTTGCCTCTGTAGTGGACATTATATTTGAGTGAATTTCTCTGAGACCTCACACATCACAGTTGTAAGTCTGGATGTCCTGTACAGAGCACATTCAGGGCTTTCCAGAGATACCAAATGATTGGATGTTTCCCCGAGAACACTCCCTCTCCTTGGTTTTTAAAAATGGCTGACACTAATTTAGTGATAAAAATGTACATCCTTATGGAAATATGATAATATTTTGTAATTATAATTTAAATCTGACTAATTTTCTAATTGTTTGTCATAAATCAACATCTCAGGAAAATGTTATGGGGTTTCAAATCAAAATATGAGCTTCTGTTATGAAACAGGACATAATTAGAAGCTAAGTCTTAGGCGAAGTCTGTACTTTGTTTGCACCATTTTTTTTATAGAGACAGAGCATAGCTAGTAGGTGGTCAGCTCTTCTTAAAGTAATGCATAGTCACATAATATGATTCTCAGTGATCCAATAGCGGCCTTTCATATTAGTGAGAAGTTGTTGTAATGCTGTAAGTTTCAGTTTATCCTTAATTCTAACTTCTGCGTAACTAATGGTAAAAATAAATTTCCACTGAAATATAATACTACTTAATCATAAAACTGTATTTGAAATGAATAAGAATCAATAAATAAACACTTACATTACATTACATTACACTTACATAAATTACATTATTTTTTTATATCAGGTTTGTGATGAAGAGCCATTAAAAAGAGATTTATTCAAATAATGTTTTCTCTCTTGAAATGTAAACATGTCTAAATGTCAATGTTATCATATACTGTATGTCTAAAGAATTGAAGTTTGTCAGGTAAAACAAGAGCTTTTCCGTATTCAAGAGCGACCGTTACTCCTGGTTGGAGGCTTCCGTAACTATTGTTTATGAATAGTTGTTTCAACTAAATTAAAAGGTGCAATGGAAAAACATTTAGTAGTGCATACAGTAAGTTGTAACTTAGTACTCCTTTGTCAAAACTAGGGTAAGTTGTTACTTGCACCCAGATGGTGCAACTGGCCCCTAAACTCTTGACCACTAAAGGACATAAATGTTGTTGTTTTGCTGGAAATCTGATTCTCCTTGAGTTCCAGGTGTCTTGCTGACTCCTATATTTTGCTGCATTCATTTGGCCCTCCAGCCTCAAAACCTTCAAAAGATCCTCACAGCATGATTCACTGTGGAGATGGTGTCTTTCTGAGTATACATTAAAATGTTGTTTAGTCTGATAGGTTAGCCTTCTGGCATATCTGTATCCGAGATATTGCATGACGTTTTTTAACAGTAGCTCCTCTTCAGCGGCAGCGGCAGTTGTTATTTGCACAGTCTGGAGCTTGTAACATTGGTCTCTTGGTGTCCTCCCTCATCCGTCTCCTTGCACGATGACGCACCGTTTGAGGACGCCCTGCTCTTGGTGCATTTACTGCTGTGTCATATTTTCCCATTTCTTAATTATTGATTTAACTGCTACTCCAAGGGAAGCTCAATGACATGGAAATCCCTGCCTGGTGCTTTTCAATTACTGTTTCATAGAGCTGCATGTTTTTTTTCTGCATGGTCTTCCACAGTGCTGACTCATTTATGCTACAATCAATGGAAAGTCCTTGAGTACACAAAAGCTATTTAACTAGTTATGTGACGTACAATAAAAAGGTTGCACCAGTGATGAATTCTGACGTTATATTAAATAGGGGTGAATACTTATGCCAACCAATTATAAAAGGGGATGAATACTTATGCTAATTATTGTAGATTACTTACATAGAGATGTATTTTCACTTTTTTTCTGTTGACCAGATTTTGTACTTTGTGATTCAATGCAGTAAAACAACAAAAATGAAAAAGTCCAAGGAGAGGTCAATACTATTTATAAGCATTGTAATTTAACTTAAAGTAGATAAACTGCAGTTAAAGGGTAGTTCAGCAAAAAGTAAAATGATCATTTATTCATCTGTCGTCAAAAAAGATACTTTCAAGAATGTTGGTAACCAAACCGTCCCTTCAGCTACCGTTTTAAAAATGTAGTTAGCTACACTGTTAGTTATGGGTGCAGTGTTTTGTGTTGTGAAAATAGCTGTGCAAATGAATTAAATTGATGTTTATTATTGATTAAAAGTGAAAATATTCATGCTTTGGAATCAGTGTGTGCTTTACTTCTGCAAAAAAAAAAAGAGTCAGATTGCATTTCTATACAGTACCATTAGTTGCACAGAAATGGACCACTTCACCTTCAAATCAGGAATTACTATTTTGCAGATTTTAAGTTTTAGGATGCAATTAGAATTTCCTGATTTGGAACATTAAGCCTTGTGTAGAACGTTTCCGAAGTATCCTGCCCAAGCTTATCGTTGACGTCATTCATTTCAGTCATTACCTTATCATGGCGAATCAGGATGAGCAGGAACTTTGAGGGGATTTCATGAAATAATGAGACAGAATTCTGGCCGACTAATTTATCCCTCTCTTTTTCCTCCCCCAGTGTAGCACGCTGCAGATGGAGATAAAACGGAAGAATCGTCGTCTTCTCTCACGATATGTCCATATTCATCCATAGCACAGTTTCCTATGTGCCAAACCAGAAGTGATCGGAGGTCTTGAATGCTTCCCTGTTTATTCTTGCACTTGGCCTCAAATGACCCCCGCTCTGGTTGCCTCAGGGAGGCAGAAAAGGAATCTTAATAAGACAACTATTGGCTCAGGGAGCACTTTTTATGGAAACTGGTCATAATCACCAAATCAACCCTTGAAAGAGCTGATTACAACACTGTCATTCCCAAAGTCAACATGAAACTCAAAACCCATTTGGCTTCCATAATGTGACATATTGTATCCGCCAGAACTGGATTGTGAAAAGTAGGCATTTTGTGCCAGAATGGTTGGAGGGAAGGAGTTGGAATGACACAGATGTGCATTAAAAAAAGTAAATGGGATAAAATTTTGATTTCTTGTTGACTTTAATCTTCTGAAATGGAAGCGAATGACAGATGGTTTGACATTACAGAAGTCAGCACAGAAAACAAGTTTAAGACAACAAGCATTGGAACAAGGATTCCTTTGGACGACACACAATCCAGGCATAAGAACAGTGCATTGCTCTGAGAAATTCTAGCACTGGTCACTTAATATGTCTCTTTTAGCCACATTCTCTAAGACTGCATGTGCGGGGCTTTTATGCTCTGAGGATTTTTGGTTAAGCAGCAAAAGGACATTTCGAAGTGCTAGTTGGAGCGATTTGGGAAGTCACTTTATTTACTTTGCGTGGAGGCTTTGGAAAGTTATTTTGATGATCAAAGCAAAACTACATTTGCATTCGGTACGCTGTTATTTGGTTGCGGCAATGGCCATATGTTGAAAATCACTGCTTTTATTTAGCCATAGTAAAGCCATATGATATCATGCATACTGTACGTTTGTCATGAAGATTGAGATAATCCGGCCATTGCGATCCACTGTGATAACAGTGCTTGTGTATATTTTGTGTAATATGTAAAATGAAAAGGAAGTATTCTACAATACATAGAATTTTTAAAAGACAATATATATCACAGCACCTGATAGACGCATCCGTTTTGTTCCATGTGTTTATTTTAGTCTTCATACCAGAAGAGCTTCACATTCAAAAATAAGATAAATTTAGGCCACTATATGATCTGTAAACTGTAATTCTGTTCTCAACTTGCACCGTTTCATTTGCTGTTCTTATTTGACTGGCTAATGCATACATTTACTTAATTTGAAGTCAACATGAAGCATCGTTCTCAATCCATTTGAACTACTGTCATCTGATGTATTTCCCAGTGTAATGTATTCAAGAAAAGTGTAGAACAGTATTTTATACATGATTTGCTGGAGAGAGTGGTTGATAAATCGTTTTTGAGGTGGAGTAAGTTACCACATTTTGCTGAAATATTATAATTTTTTTATTATTATTATTTATTTAGAATAACCTGCACTTAAGAATTGTTCACAGTAAGACCAGGAACGTAATTTAAGAAAGTAAATATGTCCATTTTTATTTCATGTTGACTTTAAATAATAATCGTAATGTATTTTATTTGAATCATCTTCATTAAATATTTCAGCTTGAAAACTGTGATCTCGTGCTGTCTTTCTTTTCTTAGTGAGTCATTTTATTTCCTGTCTTATGCCAGTAATTAATTTATAAATAGGATGTGAATTAATTTTTTTTTTAAATATTCTTCCTCTTTCTTTTCTCAAAATTTTCGTCCTCTATTTTTGTGCTGAAGAAGCAACTGTTGTGTTGGACAGAGAGAATATTTTTAATCATTTCAAAATTGAAGTGCTTCACTTTTTCTGGTTTTGCTTTCATTTATTAGGAAATCATAGCAGAACTTGAGCAAACCCCTCACATTGTTTTGCTTAATCTCTAGTGCAGAAACTTGTCCCTTGAGATAAAGGATGAAAGTAATGTTGTTCCTCTTTATGGTGGTGTTTGAAGGCGGACTTAACCATTAGGCAAAGGTAGGCGACCACCTTGGGCCCCCAAAAGCCAAGGGCCCCCTAAAATGCTTTTTATATGCAAAATACACGTTCAGTGCGGACGCACAAGAGGTTGCTGTGGTGTTCATTACCACGACAACCATCTGTGCGTCCGCGTTGAACGTGCTTTTTAGCAAAAGTAGGGCGATGTAGAAAATGGGGACGGAATCCTGGAATCTATTCATAAAAATGGAATTTACTGTGTAAAGCGCAATTAGAATTAGACAGCCTTGCGTTGTGTAGACAATTGCATAGTGAAAATTACCCCAATGCACCACCTAGTGTCCAACCTACTCTAATACTATTATAACCTGTTTAAATGTGAACAAGGGATTTACAACATTAAAGAAATCCTTTATTTATAACATGTACATGAAAAATCTAAAAGATTAGACACAACTATGGGACACGGTCGTGCAGCAGCGAGCAACAGTGAAAGGAACCTCAAGGTTGTAAATGTGTGAAATTGTATAGGGCCCCATTCCTGTATTTTGCCTGGGGCCCCCAAATCGCTAAATCCACCCCTGGGTGTTTCAGTGACAAAATTGTTCTAATAACATATAATTCATCCATCATAAAAATGTAAGATAACAATGCTGATAGGTAGTAGTTTGGTAATATATTCCCTTTGCAGAATTACAAGGGAAAATATTCAGAACAACTTTGTTTGCAAGGGGAAGTTATGTTTAAATATACCCACTCTCACTTTTGTTTGAAATTTTTTTGTGGTTTAACATTGGTCAATAACACCTGTTCTTCAAGTAGCACAGGGTGTACAACTTGACAAACCAGCAAAAGTACTGAACAACAAGTCACGAATGTCAGAAAAGAACCACAGGTTTGATGAAGATGGTGAGTAATTGAATGTTTATTTCATTTACCGTATTCAGCTCTCTCATATAGTCATCGTGTCTCAAACAAAGATGCTCTGAGGTAATTACAGCAAGTGCATTTTTCTTAATATGCAGCTAATATATTCATAAAATGTTAATTTATTTCCTGAATGTTTGAAAATTTGTTATTTTCAGATATTTAAAACTGTGCCAGAAATATCAGCTAAACCAAAATCTCTCTCTTTTTTTTTTTTTTTTACATTTCGTGCACTGATTTGGGGGAAAATAAATGTTGTGGAGTTACTGTAAACATGTAAAATGTGTTATACAGGGTTACGTAAAGATCTGTGGGCAAAACACATTTACTCATTTATCAAGTTGATGCCATTAAATCTGAATCCAGCTAAATGTAATTTAACACAGATGAAGCTGTGTTATGATGAAGAATATCATCATAATAATTATCCATTGCTATAGCTCACAAAAAAAAAAAACATACATCATACACTCTTGGTACCTTTTCAAAACGTAATATGTACCATTTAGGTACAAATATCCACAATTTAGGGGTACATAAGACACACATGTATATATTTTTGAAAGAGTGCCTCCCTAGTGACAGCTATTTGCCTTTTTTCTGAGAGTGCATAAATGAGTGCATAAGTTTGTGAATGACAATTACTGTATGTAGACTCATGAGTCTATTGTTTTATCATTATTCTAGATTTTAACACACACTATCTTCCTCTTTTAGATGACAGAGAAGACATTCATCATCTTTGCGGGTCTCATCTCTTTGTTGGATGCAGGCGAGTGGTACCCCAAAAGTCTGAAGTGTGACGTTTCTCTGGCTAGTAACGGGAGCGAGGTCACAGTCAACTGCACTGAACGAGAACTAACAGAAATTCCTTTGGGAATCCCAACGAATACCACCAACCTGACCCTAACGATCAACCACATACCCCATATTACGAATGATTCATTTCACAAACTGCAGAACATCACTGAGATCGACCTGCGCTGCAACTGCGTACCAATCAAGGTCGGGCCCAAAGACCGCGTCTGCACCCAGAGCGTGACGATTGACAACGGCACCTTCTGGAAGCTAAAGAACCTCAAGTCGCTTTATTTGGATGGTAACCAGCTGTCCAGCATACCCAAAGGCCTTCCTCCCAACATAGTGCTTCTGAGTCTCGAGGTCAATAGTATTTATTCAATCCTTAAGGAGAATCTGACAGAACTGACGAATATCCAAACACTGTATCTCGGCCAGAACTGCTACTTCCGGAACCCATGCAACACATCATATTACATTGAAAAGGATGCGTTTGTGCAGCTTGACAAGATGAATTTGCTTTCTCTGAAGTCTAACAACTTGTCTTACATCCCCCACCAACTACCATCCAGCCTCAAAGAGCTGTACCTGTACAACAACAATATTCAGACAATAACAGAGATGGACTTTCACAACCTGACAGAGCTGGAGATACTGGACTTGAGTGGGAATTGTCCACGTTGTTATAATGCACCTTTTCCCTGCGTTCCATGCCCAAATAATGCTCCCCTTCAGATACATCCAAACTCCTTCAAGACCCTGAAGAACCTAAAGACTCTACGGCTTCATAGTAATTCTTTAACACACATCCCTTCAGAGTGGTTTCAAAATCTGACTCAACTTAGTCTTCTAGACCTCTCGAGCAACTTTTTGGCTAAGGAGATAACATGCACCTCCTTTCCTTCGTGGTTGCCTAATCTGGAAGAGTTGGATCTGTCTTTCAATTACGAGCTCCAGGTGTATCCTACATCCCTCAACCTTTCAAGATCATTCCATCACCTTAAATCTCTGAAGGTCCTAAGAATCAGAGGGTATGTGTTTCAAGAACTCAAGCAGGAAGACATCCAACCGTTGGCTAATTTGAACAAACTGGAGCTCATTGATCTCGGCACAAACTTCATAAAGATAGCACATCTCAGCGTCCTGAGGAACCTGAAAAGCTTCAAAATCATCAACTTGTCCGACAACAAAATCTCAATGCCTTCTCAAGGAGAAACTTTGCTTTCTAACCACAGAGAAAACCATTATAGTTCTCCAATGTCGCAAGGTGCACAGTACCACAATGGAGAAGTGAAGGATATGCACTATTTCCTTTATGACGAATATGCACGCAGCTGCAAATACAAAGACAAGGAACTCTGGATTTCAAGTCCTTTCAACAACGAATGTAGCTCCTTTGGAAAAACATTGGATATTAGTAGGAATAACATATTTTTCCTTCATTCTAGATTTTTGGATCTTGATGAGCTGAATTGTCTGAATCTCTCTGGGAACGCCATGAGCCAGAGTTTGAACGGTTCTGAGTTTGTCCAGTTGAAGAATTTACAATATCTAGACTTTTCAGACAATCGTCTGGATTTGATGTTCTCTTCAGCATTTCAGGAACTAAGCAGCCTGGTGGTTCTGGATATCAGCCGTAACAGCCATTACTTCGTGGCTGAGGGTTTGACTCACATGCTGAATTTTACAAAGAACCTGGGTAAGCTGAGCAAATTAATCATGAACGATAATCAAATCTCGACATCTACCAACACCGAAATGGAGAGTTTTTCTCTGGAGCATTTGGAGTTTAAAGGCAACCGTCTTGATATGTTGTGGAGAGACGGAGACACGAGGTATGCCAACTACTTTAAGAAACTTTTGGCCTTGAAGTCTCTTGATATCTCTCGCAACAACCTGAACTTCATCCCGCTAGAAGTTTTTGAAGGTCTTCCAGACACCCTCACAGAGCTGTACATTACTAACAACCGGTTAAAGTCATTTCATTGGGAGGGCCTTGTGAACCTTAAAAACCTAAAACTGTTAGACCTCAGTGGGAATCACCTGACGGATGTTCCTGCATGCTTGTCTAACTATACAAAATCAATCGAAACTCTGGTTCTACACAAGAACAACATTGTAAAACTGACTCCCAATTTTCTCAAGGATGCATTCAGCCTCAAGGTCCTGGACCTCAGTTACAATCGCATCCAGTTCATCGATGAGTCGAGTTTCCCGGGAAATGTCATAGACCAGCTGCAGACCCTTTACTTGAACAACAACCGGTTTGTGTGCTCCTGCAATGCCACGTGGTTTGTCCGATGGATCAACCGGACGTCCGTGAACATCCCACGCCTGGCAACAGATGTCACCTGCGCTTCACCAAGTGCCCAAAAAGGTCAAAGTGTGATTTTCCTCAACATCCAGGCCTGCCAACACAATTCCCTATCCATCATCCTCTGCATTTTACTGACCTCTGTGATTCTAAGCATCCTCACGCTCACCATCTCCAGCCATCTCTTTCTTTGGGATGTTTGGTACATCTACCACTTCTGCTTGGCCAAACTCAAGGGATACCGTCGGCTTTCCTCCAACAGCTCAGTCTACGATGCCTTTGTTGTCTACGATATGACTGATCCAGCCGTTCATGAGTGGGTCATGCAAGAGCTTCGCGTTCACCTGGAAGACAAGGGTGACCCAGGGATGCAACTCTGTTTGGAAGAGCGGGATTGGGTTCCTGGATGTCCCCTCATTGAAAACCTTTCCCAAAGCATACAGTTGAGTAAACGCACTGTTTTCATTCTGACCGGACGATACATCAGGAGCGGCAGCTTCAGGACAGCATTTTATTTGGCCCACCAGCGACTCATGGATGAAAGGAATGATGTTATCGTACTGATATTCTTGGAGAAAATGCCTTGTCATTCCAAGTACCTCAAACTGAGAAAGAGGTTGTATAAAAAATCAGTTCTCGAGTGGCCGAGGAACCCTCAAGCGCAGAGGTACTTCTGGTTCAGTCTCAGAAGTGTCATGGCAACTGAGAGTCAGCAATACAATAAACTCTTCCAGGAAACTCTGTGATCGGGACACACTCCATGGACTCGCTAACACATCTGAAGCTTTAAAGCTGTATTTCTGCATTTGAAAGCTTCTTGGGTAGCTGACACATATTTGGAAAGTTGACTTGCAGTCCTGCAGTGTAACATATTGTGCTTCAATTAAAACAGCATTTTGCTTATTCTTTTATTATGTATGCCGATTTTATGACCATAAAAATGTTACTGTTATTATTATTATTATTATTATTATACATACTCATAGCAGTGTTATTTTATTATCATTGCGATACTATTATATTCTACTAATACTTTGAGTTGGCTTTTATTTTTGTTCTTTTTTTATTTTAATTTTAAAGTTTTATTAATTTTGTCTGTTTTTGTCTTTTTTTTTAAACGTGTCTATATAGTTTTTAATTTATTTCAGTTTTAGTTTTTTTAGTACAATTTTAGTATCATATTAAACTAAATGAAATAAAAAAATAAGATTTTAATTAAGCTTGTAAAATATTTCTAAAATATAATGGCTTAATTATAAAAATTTTAATTAAGCTTTTTAATTATTAACATTTTTTTAATATTTTACTTTATTTCTGTTTAAGTTTATTTTACCAGTTTATTTTTGTAAAGGTTTTAGTGAACTATAAAAACCCTGATTCATAGGTTTTATGTAGTAACAGTTTTATGCTAATTTAAGTAATTTTATGCTTACTGTAAATCCTTACAGTCATATCACCAATCAGGATGCTAATCAGGTTTTTGTTGTTGTTGTTTCAATGTTGGTTTTAAATGCCCAGGTCAAATTTTTGTTGTCTTTAATTACAGTTAAATAGGTTTTTGTTCAATTCTGTCTAAAATTCCAGCATCATATTTTGGAATATTTCTGTTTTTCTGGAAGAATGGATTTTCAAATCATGCTAACAAATCAATGTACAGTATTAAGTATATTTCAGTTTATTAAAAAATTAAACGCTGTCTGCTTTTCCCATGGTTTCCAAAGACGTGTTACCCAGGGTCCTCGTGGGACCGGAATGAAAGTGATTAAAATAGAAAACCACAGCAGCGTGTCATTGCCATAAATATGAGGTAACGAAACAAAAACTGTATATTCTTAAATATATATATATATATATATATATATATATATATATATATATATATATATATACTTCCGTACCCACTGTATATACATAAGTAGCCTTAATCTATGGGTAAACTACATTCACCTCTCTATCATGTCACAAAAACATACAGAGAATATATGTACATGTGTTAATGAAGGTAAAAATGTTATACAGTGCCGTAAATAATAAGAATTTACTTAAATTTACTTAAAATATAATTAATTTTAAAATAATTTTAATGCATTAATTTTGCTTTTCAATGCACCCTATAATGCACTGAATGATCCCATAAATAGTTGCAAGCAGTTTTAAAGGGGTCGTATGATGCTGCTAAAAAGAACATTATTTGGTGTAATGAAATGTGTTTATGCCTTTTAAGGTTCAAAAACACATTATTTTCCACATACTGTACATTATTGTTTCTCCTCTATGACCCGCCTTTCTGAAACGTGTCGATTTTTACAAAGCTCATCGGTCTGAAAAGCGAGGTGTGCTCTGATTGGCCAGCTATCCAGTGCGTTGTGATTGGCCGAATACCTCAAGCGTGTGACGGAAATGTTACGCCCCTCACCATACTGTGATGCCCTGTCATAACATAAAACCATGTCTGCATTTGTGATCGGAGAAATGACAAACAACAAGCGCTACTCTATACTCTCTAAAAAACTCGCGTTTGAATTGTCAGTGGCAAATTCTTTAAATATAAAAAACATACTTACAGACTGTGAGTCAGAACAGCCGGCATTGTAGTCTACTCTCCCAGGATCAGGAAACAGTCCTCCATAAAATGTGCTGCACACATCTGAATATTTGGGTTAAACTGTTCTGGAACAGTGTTGTAAATACAACTTAACCACTGATTTCTAGTTGTGTCCTCTTTTGGAAGGCCAAACAAAGTAGTTTCGCTTTCACAGCGAAAAAGTGTCACACACCGCGGCCTTGAGTGCGCGGAGGCCAGAGGCCTTGAGTGAGCCGCGGTCTAGAGTGAGCGGAGGCCAGTTTGAGTGAGCAGAGGCCGGTGAGCTTGAGAACGGCGCGGCCGGCAGGCTTGCGGCAACCACATGTGACAACCCCGGGCTGGACTCAGCGACCAGCACGGATCAGCTCCAGGCATGACGAAGCGAATTTCGTCCTCTTTTGGAAGACCCAACCAAGAAGT
>NW_015506073.1:386446-408229 GCF_001515645.1 Sinocyclocheilus grahami
GTATTTCCTCAGCGATCAGCACGGATCAGCTCCAGGCATGACGAAGCGAATATCGTCCTCTTTTGGAAGACCAAACAAAGTAGTTTCGCTTTCAAAACGAAACACAGTGCCTTCACGACATGGCGGCAGCGGCAACAACAATACTACAGCGAGAATAAAAGTTACGCCTTCTTTCTTTGCGTGAACATTTGGGCGGCGTTATGCAAATCTTCCCACATAGTGATGTAGACATGTGGGGGCGTGTTAGAACGAGGTGTTTTAGGTAGGCGTGGCTGACTCTTAACTTTTATAAAGAATATCTCTTTGGATTTGAGACTTTAGTCTTTGCAACTTTACAGATCTTCTTTATGCACCAAGAGCTTGTAACACTCCAAAGAGAAAGGAACAATTGAAATCGCATCATATGACCCCTTTAAAACCTTGTAATGCTTCTATACAGTATTCATTGTTACACCTTTACTGTAGAAAGTATAATGCATTGAAACATTTGACCAATTTCTAATGTAATAAGGAATCTACAAATATTATAATGCATCTTAACTTTGATCAAAACAGTTTATGACAAGATATAATTCATTAAAATATACATTATGAATACTTTTATAATGCATTATGCATAAAGGCTTTTAAGTATTACCAAATTTTCGTCATAATAATAGTGCAAATCCCCATTATAAAAGTGCATTTTATATGCTATTATACTAGTTCCATTTCGCAGAGAGTATGCAAATAGACAATTTGTCCTTCTGCCCAGATCAATAACTTTAGAAAAATGCTGTTTATTAAATTTCAAGTTTTAAAGATGAAGTGTGTAATTTCTGTGGTAGTAGTGTCACCAAACGGAACTGCTAAAAATAACACTCAAACAGCTTTACAGTGACCACAGTGTCAGTGTTTCATTTTTATAAGGTAATAAACCTGCAAATGGTTGACTTACAGTGACTCTGCACATTACAGTGGCATATAATGATTCTTGATATGGGAAACTGTTCTTACCAATGAAAAAAAATCACTTCACCTTTAAAATAATGTTTCCATATAGATACAGATACAGATACAGATAAATATTAAAGCAAGCTGAGTATAAACCTGATTTTGAAAACATTGGGATTGTGTCTTGAAAATAAATTATTATTTGGGCATATACAAAGGACTGCTCTTTATTTCTAAAGAGAGCACCTGTAACATTTGTAAATGTGCATGTGATCTGTGCCATTGCGTCCCTGAGAAGAAGGAACAATGTGCAGAACTTCCTCACTTATACTGGCAACTGACGAAACCACTTTCTTCTTTGTGGCTGCACTGATCCACACAGCAACCAGTAAGATGTGACTAATGAAAAAAACATCAAACAAACAGCATTAAACAGAAACTGAACAATTTATATTAGTCAGTGGACTGCCAGGTGCCGATCAAAAGCAGCATTTAGAGCTGTTAGTGTTAAAATAATCTTCAACTGTTAAACCAAAACTTCCTGTTTCCTAAATGCAACTGTGTGCGCATTACCAGACACGGCTTATTTTGGATCTACGCATTGCATAGCTTGCACCGGGACATTACATAGACACTGCTACCATGGTAAGGAAGTGCACATTAATGAGCTATTATTTCTCTTTCCTATGGTTATTCATTGTGTATGATTATATAATTGATTTTTAAAGAGATGAGCTTGGTTGCAAGTTTATGGCTTTTAGTATTTTGCATATGCCGTTCATGGTTACAAAGACAAATGCATGTCATGCACATAAAAATGCACTGCTTTAATAATTTTGGTATAGTTCACCAAAATTATTATACATTTTTTTTGATTTGCAATAAAAATTGCTCAGTTTCACTTAAAACTAGACGCCTTACTCTTAGACTTTTGCATATGCTGTTCATGGTTACAAAGACAATTGCATGTCATCCACAAAAGAATGCATTATTTTAACAAGCTAAACAATATTTTGTCACAATTTGTCTTATTGCTCAGTGCCGTATAACAGCTCTGTGTTTCATATCCAACAGGTGATAAAATTAGACCTCTGGCTCATTATGACATTGAAGATCACACTAACCCTTTGTCAAATGGACACGGCAAATCCGAAGAACCAACCCTGTGATATATATGACAATGTAACCGCAATGACAGTTGTGGTTGACTGCCATGAACGTGGACTCCAACTGGTGCCAAAGTTCTTACCAAACACAACCTCCCTTGATCTGTCCGAGAACAAGATCAAGAACATAACAGCAGAACAATTCCAAGACCTGGCAAATCTGACCAATCTAAATCTGAACTGGTTGAATAATAATCATGAGGTTCTTGTTGGCGCCGGGGTGTTTGCGAATATGACCAAGCTACGTACACTGGAGCTCAACGGGGTCCGACTAAAGGACGTACCAAAAGATATTCCAAAGAATCTGCAAGAACTAAAGCTGGTTGAGAACAAGATCACCCGGTTAAACTCAACATCCTTTAGGCATGTGCAAAATCTGTCACTCATTTACCTTTCGAGAAACTGCTACTACTGGAATCCTTGCTCGAGTTATCACATAGAAGATGGAAGTTTTTCTGTCCTGACCAAGTTGAAACACCTTACTTTGTCTTTTAACAATTTAACTCAAGTCCCCAAAGGATTACCTGTCTCATTGATGAAACTTGAGCTTGCTTCAAACAGAATATCGTACGTCGGAGAGCATGATTTCCGAGGACTCGACAATCTGATAAGTCTAAATATCCAAGGGAACTGTCCGCGGTGTCATAATGCTCCATATCCATGCATTCCGTGTAAAAATGTTTCCATTGAAATTCATCCACGAGCCTTTGCCGGCCTCGGAAACCTGCGGATTCTGAACCTTGCTGGAAATTCGATCGAGAAAATCGATCCTACTTGGTTCGCAAACATCTCAAAGCTTGAGGAACTCTACCTGTCGTTTAATTTCTTGTTCAATGCTGTTCAAAATAATGTTTTCTTGAATAATCTGCCACTGCTGACAAAACTCGATCTCTCGTTTAACTACGCTCTCAAGGCTTACCCCCCCACAGTTAAAATATCGCCCAGCTTTGCAAACTTGACCTCGCTGAGGACGCTGCACCTTCGTGGATTGGTTTTTCAAGAAATCCAAGAAGACACCTTCAGCTCTCTGTTTGGTTTACAAAATCTGTCGGTGTTGGATGTAGGAATAAACTTTATTGTCCGTGCAAAAGCGGAAATATTTGAAAAATTTCAACATGTGAAACTAATCTATCTTTCGGAAAACAGACTTTATCCGGAGTTGCGTAAAGATGCAGGCGTTGGTTTAAAATCTTCATCCATGATGCCCTCCATGTCAGAAC
Organism: Sinocyclocheilus grahami; assembly: GCF_001515645.1. Taxonomy (NCBI): domain Eukaryota; kingdom Metazoa; phylum Chordata; class Actinopteri; order Cypriniformes; family Cyprinidae; genus Sinocyclocheilus; species Sinocyclocheilus grahami. The sequence continues at coordinate 389,766 of NW_015506073.1, forward strand.
CTTATCCTAAAGGCAATTCTTTCGTCATTCCAAAAGATCTTGTAAAACCAGAGTGCTCCGCCGCCGGTCGCGTGTTGGATCTCAGCCGAAATAACCTGTTCTTAATTACTCCTGAACAGTTTCAGCCATACGGGAACATATCTTGCCTAAATCTCTCAGGAAATGGCTTCGCCACGGCTCCGAATGGATCTGAATTCACATCGCTCCCAGACCTCAAATATCTGGACTTGTCCTCCAACAGAATTGACCTGGCATACGATTACGCTTTCCGAGAGTTACAGAGTCTTGAGGTGCTAGATCTTAGTGACAACCCTCATTACTTCACTGTGGAAGGTGTGACCCTCAATTTGAACTTTCTCAAACATTTGCCCTCTTTGAAAGTATTAAATATGAGCTCCAATAGCATCCGTACGTTAACCACCAAAACCATGTCAAGCAAGTCTCTTCAAGAGCTGCAATTCCAGCACAATAGCCTCGGCAGGATGTGGAGGCTGAAAGACAGAACCTACGATAGGCTGTTCGAAGACTTGACCAATCTGACCTATCTTGACATATCCTATAACTACATTGAGAAGATCCCTTTCAGGATTCATAAAAATCTTCCCAAAAGCATTCAAAGATTGTGTTTAAGCCACAATCACCTGACAAACGTTAGTTGGGAAATGTTGAGACAATTCCCTCATCTCCGAGAGCTCATTTTAAGTTACAACAACATCCTTAAAATATCTAGTAACTTGTCGAGCGATGTTCCTTCTTTAGAGTTCCTTGATCTGCGGCACAACCAAATATCCCAGCTTTCCAGTGGATTCCTCCAGGGAGCGGTAAACCTAGAGAGGCTTGATCTCAGTCGCAACCACCTCATAACCATCAACCAGTCCACGTTTCCATCTGAAACCGAGATTTACCTAAAGATGCTGTGGCTCAGCGGCAACCCTTTCCACTGCACATGCAACCTGCTTGAATTCGTTCTGTGGATTCGCAAGACTGACGTGAAGATCCCCAGATTGGTGACTGCAGTGACGTGTGCCATGCCTGAAGAGAGGAAAGGTGAAGCAGTGATAGAATTTAAAATTACAGAATGCATTGATGACCAGTTGGCATTTCTGGCGTACTTCTTCTCCACTTTTTGCATTATATGCACCACTTTCGTGGCCATCGCAATGCACCTTTTCTACTGGGACGTTTCCTACTTATTCTACTATGTGAAAGCCAGATTTACTGGGTATCAGCAACTGAGCTCTGACAGCTGCATCTACGACGCCTTCATCACCTACGACACCAAGGACACACAGGTGGAGTCACCTTTATTTATTTTGCATTTACACAATACAGATAGTATCAGAGCACAGTAATAAACAAGAAAACTACAGAATCAATGATGCAAATTTCATTAAATATGAGACGTATTTTAATTTAGCTGTAAACCCAACTAACATTAAATGTTCTCAAAACATTCTGGCAAGGTTATAAGCAAACATTCTTCCAGTAACATTGATAGAATGTTCATTCAAAGTCATCTGGTCTTTAATAATGTTCTCAAAACGTTAGTACAAAAATGTTATTTATACATTGTTCATGGAATGTTTTTCCTGAAACGTTTGTCTAACATATTTGAAATGTTATTATTGTTTCAGAACGACCAGAAGACATTCAAAAGTAATGTTCCCATAATATTTGCGAAATGATAAAATGAAATGTTCCCTTATCGTTAACATAACCCCCCAAAAAAAAGGCATGTTAAGAAAGAAAGAAAGAAAACTGGGTATTTTTAATGTTTAGAGAACATTCAGATATAACATTTTCATAACTTAATGGTAACAGTAGCAAAATGTTAGAATATAGGAAAAATGTTTGTTAGTTGGGAATCTGCTCTAAAAAGACAATAACAGGAAATATTCTCCGAATGCTCTGGTAAGGCTCTCTCAAATTTATGAACAAATGTTCTCCCAGTAATGTTAACATAATGTTCGTTCACAGTTATCTGGTCATTAATAATGTTTTCAAAACCTTAGCACAAAAACATTGTTTATATTGTACATTGTTAATGGAACTTTTTTTGAAACGTTTTAGTTGGATGTTTTGTCGTTTTTTTTTTTTTGCTTTACTAACTACTTTTCAAAATGTTCAACATTTCAAAAAGTAACATTCTCATAATGTTTGTAAAGTAATACAATGGAATGTTTCTTTAATGTTCACATAACTCCAAAAAAACTAAAACTAGATGTTTTGAACGTTCAGAGCACATCCAGGAATAAGGTTTTCATAACTTTCTTGGATGCAAAACGTTCTTAAAACATATTTTTAGGGAAAAGCTCTAGAAAGACAATCCCAGCTAACAAGAAATGTTCTTAGAATGTTCTGGCAAGGTTCTCTCAACGTTATGAACAAAATTTCTTCCAGTAATGTTAATATAACATTTGTTCACAGTTATTTTATTTATTTATTTATTTTTTACGTATAAGTTGGACATTCATCTAATGATTTTTAAATGCTACTAACATTGAAAAGTTGCTAATTTAATAATGTTAGCAAAAACCAATAATTTTTTTTTAACATTTAAACTCTGGACACTTTGTCACAACATTCAGAAATAATATTTTCATAATGGTAATGTTATTGAAACATTCCTTATTATAGTTCTTAAAAAGGTTCATTCACGGTTATCTGGTCTTTAATAACGTTCTCAAATTATTCATGAGTCTTTTTTTCGTGGAATGTTTTAGTTGGTTGTTCATCTAATGTTTTTTGTTTTTTTAAACTTTACTATTTACTACTTTTCAAAATGAATGACATTCAAAAAGTAGCGTTCCAATATTGTTTTTTAAAATTATACAGTGGAACATTCCCTTAATGTTTTTGCTAACCTTTGCACAAACAAGAAAAACGTTTTTGAAATCATTCAAAAAATGTCTGAGAGCATTCAGAAATAACGTTCTTATAGAAATGTTATCAAAATGTTTTTAGAACATATGTTGTTAGCTGGGTGTCATTATTCAGCTCAGTGTTGATTCAGGTCAGTTCAATAAGTATGTCAAGTTCATCAATCATGAAACGAGTCCAGTCCAACTATGAGCATCTCTACAGAAGACAACAGTGTCGTTATTCAGCCAGATTCAGTTCAGTGTTGATTCAGTTCAGTTCAATAAGTGTGGATGTTGCAGGTGTCTGACTGGGTGCTCAATCACCTGCGAGTGCAGCTGGAGGAACAAGGCGAGCGATTCCTGCCCATTTGCCTGGAGGAACGGGACTGGATTCCCGGTTCTCCGGTTCTGGACAGTCTGACGCAGAGCATCCAGCACAGCCGCAAAACCGTCTTCGTCCTGACCGAGCGCTACGTGAACAGCGGCTCCTTTAAGCTGGCCATCTTCCTGGCGCACCAGAGGCTTCTGGAGGATAACGAGGATGTGATCGTGCTGCTGCTGCTGGAGCCCGTGTTGCAGCACTCACACTTTCTGCGGCTGCGCAGACGGCTCTGCGGGCGCAGCATTCTCGAGTGGCCGCATTCACTGTCCGCCGAAGCCTGGTTCTGGCAGTCGCTGCGGAACGCCATACGAGTCGACAACCAGGCCATTTACAGCGACCTCTACAGCAGATATTTCACCACTAAGTAGGAGGAGCGATGCATAAAACTGGGTTGAGCTAGAAACTAAATTAATACCATGTTAGTTACAGAAACAGAGCCCTGTGGCAATTTGTGTATTGCATAGATTCAATTCACGCAGTAGCATGAATCTCGAGATTTCTAGAGTTCTGTAGCCTATAAAGTGAAAACAAAGAACAAAAGTAAACAAACGTGCACCAGAAAAGTTTTTTGTGTGCACTTTTAATCTAAAACAATACTAATAAATTGTTTTCCAAAATCCATGGTTGCTTAAGTTATAGGAAAAATAAAGTACAATTCACAGACTGGGAGCTAAAAAGTAATATTCAGAGAGAAAAAAATATTTGAAGAGGTTTTTGAAAGAAAATCTCACTTGTAAAATTTTAATGCAATCTGTTGATTTAACATTCAATCCAAACTTTTTCAATCCAACCTTAAACACATAGGAAGATGTGAAGGAGCATTTAACAAGGAGCATCTATTTTCCTAATTTTCTTGTTAGTCTTTTATTTTTTTTTACTGTAAAATTTAGAAATGTCAAATGGAAAGGAGCTGGACTCGCATGATCAATCCTTCAGTTGGTCATTCATTTTAATTAGTTGTATTTTTTTAACTTATATTTTTATATATGGATACTTTTTTGTTAATCTAAAACACAAACTAGCCTGTAAAATATTGTGAAATCAAATTATTAAAACAAAAGTCCGATACAAACTTCATCATTTCCCTTTGCACAAACAAGCAAGAGCAACAAGCAGCACCCGTTTTCATATTTTTCATCATAAAATAATGAAAAAGCGCAGGAAATGTTCATGTTAGTTATTTTTTTATTGTAAAATGGATCGCTGGGCTGTACTATCACGACTACAAGATTAATCCTTTACTCTCACTAATGTTTTAATTAGTTTGTTGTATTTTGACTTTCTGACAACGAGCATCTGTTTCATATTTTTCTTCAAAAAATGATGAAAAAAGGCTGGAAATTTCCAGTCATTTGTGTTTTTATAGCAAAATGTATGCATTTGAAATTGAAAGTGAAAAGGAGCAGTACTAGTACAAGATGAATCCTTCACTCGGCACTGATATTTTAATTAGTCTGTTGTATTTTAATTTACAGCCTACTTGTTTTCATTTTTAAGGTAGAATATCATCCTGAAAAATGTAAATTCTAACTATTAAAAGGAATAATTTAAAAATCCAATTCAAACTTCATTGTTTCTCTTTGCAAACACGCACACAATAAAAGAAATGCAAAGAAAGATTTAACAAGGAGCATCTGTTTCCTATTTTCATCATAACATGATGAAAAAGCACAGCACATTTTGCAAGGAACTGCTCAAATGTCTCTAAATAGTCTGCTAGCAGCTAACAGGAACTGATCACACACACTTCCTGTTAGGGTCTAGATCTGGGCTACGTTCAGCCCCGACAAAAACGGTGCAAAACGTGTTTTAAATGGAAACGGTGGTGCATTGAACACTGTTCTGATGACGCAAGAGTTGCAGCTATGGCAGCTGAGAAGGCCATTCTGTGTGTTCTTTCTGAAGAATTTTCGGAGCCTGATGAAATCGGTATAAACACGTGTTTAATACTGCAAAATACGCTCGATGTTACAGTCACTGCCCTTGCCGTCCAGAATAAAAGAATATCCCAATCAAATGAAGGGATTTGTGGAAACTGTGGTTCCTAATTATTGTGATCAACATTTGCCTCACATTTCAGGATGAAAAGACAAACATTTCAGGTGAAGGATAATCCACTTCTTACCTCCAAGACTATGTTATGATCTATATGACCTTATCATTTTTATTGTGAGTATTAGGCTTATCATTACTGCTGATCGCTGTAGTTGTGCTATGATATTGTAATATTTACCATTATATAATCGGAGGAGTATAGAAAAGTTTATGAAAGTGTCACTCCATAATACAATAGCAAAATATGTAAATATGTATAGTATTTTTATGTTACATTAATCAGTATTTAGCACACCTTCCTAAGGAAAGGATATGGACCAGAAGACATTGCAATTACTAAATGATATTTAGACAGACTTAAAGAAGTTCCAGATCTATACTTGTGCGCTTATTATTTCAGTCATTTTGCCTTTAATGTAAATAAACATGTGCAAACAATATACTTGCTCTTGTGAATTTATTTTGATGTTAATTACATTGTGTGAGCTGTCTCTTTAATACCGCGTGGTTTATATACATGTTGCTGATTGGGCTGACATGTTTGACACACCCACCAAACAAGAGAAAACGCATCTCAAACCCCGTTGCACACCGTTTCCAGGAAACATGTCGTTCAACCCAGAAACCGTAGCAAAACGGTGCACACCGGTTTGAGCTTGAACTTGCCCCAGCTTTCCTCCCATGACAGCTAAAATACGGTTTCTTTTATGCATGTCAGGTGCATGGGCCTACTTAACACAAAACAATATGCTTCATTCATTCATTTAGAGCCTCAAGAGTGTTTAGCGTTGCAAGCGTTAGCCTGACAAAAGGCAGGAGTTGTGCGGTATTTCCACAAAATAATAAATTTTCAGCTCAATCTGACTTTATTGGGTAAACATCAAAAAAAAAAAAAATTCCTCTAAGGGGTATGATTCTCGCTTTGGGGTCCCGGGTTCAGATCCCGGACGAGCCCCCATTTGTTACAGCCGGCTCTTAGGCTGCAACAAAGAGGAGTCCAGACGCAACAATACTTAACAAAACATTTATTTTAACACAACAAAAAATAACATAAATGAAGCATAAACGAAGGAACGAGCCAGGGTCGGCCGGGACACGCAGCACAACACGGACCGTCGAGCTCCACGCAGGAGACGATCCCCCAAACCACGCGCTCCGCACCAACACGCCAGGCACTCTTAAACTCTGCCGCTCTAAGCGGCACCTAAAACACACACACCCCACAAGTGCACGCACAGCCTAAACTGGGAGGTCACAATAATATATTTGTTTTTGATCTTGTGAGCTTTTAAGAAACACGTTTCTTGCGGATGTCAACATATTCATTACAGTAGAAGTATGCCATAAATGTTTGCACTTGAATTTTGTTCAGTAGAAAAATAAACACAAGAACCTGTCCTGCGATTGTTCCGTTGAAATGAATAACAATTATGATTATATGTTTATTTAAAGATGTTGTAGTTATATTCTAAATGTCCACCAGATGTCGCTGTCGCCCAACAGCAGCGTTGCTCTCAGAGGGCGCTCACTTCAGTGCGTTTTCTCACTGCCTAAATTCTCAAATACATGCATGCTTCCAATGTTTCTTAACTAAAACCTTTATTCTTATTATCTAGTTTGTTGGTTTATGATATACATAGCGACTAAGTAAGGATGCGTCTAAGGGGCCGGTGACGTCAGTCAGGTGATTTGCATATCTCTGCGTATAAATCCAGTGATGCTGCGCTTGTCCACCCACTGCTGCATCCGCTGGAGAATACACCACTTCAACTACCACACACTCTGGTGAGCACGACACTCGCTTTTTGCTCTTAGAATGCACGAATATATCGTTTTAGATTGTAGTCAGTCAGAATGCATTTTATAAACTGGTCTCGCTCTTATGCATAATTGGCATCACACAGTATAAATGCATCCAAATCACGATCAGGAAATGTGACAAAATTTAAATATCTTGTGTGCAAAATGTGATTCTTAGGATATATCTGTCAGGGACAATAGATGAGGTTTCTTTGTTCGGGTTAGGGTTTTTATTCAATGCGCCAAAATGGAAACTATTGCATAAATGTGAGTTGTAAATATGCTCAGATCGTTGCAAAAGCTCAAATGATTTTTTTTACAGATAGAAATGTTGATATGAAGTGAAATGCGAGCGAGAATGAGCAGGAAAGGGCGGTGGTTACATTCCAAATACTCAAGACTGTGATGCAACACCAGCGTTTCCTTTGACCACAGTTATTACAGCAAGACTTTTGTTCTTTTTGTTGCATTTATTTATTTGCTCTGGAATGCACATTACATTAGGATACCAAATACTACAGATTAGGGAAACAAAGGATTGGAAAAGCCCATATTGGCTGTGCACTAATATGAATATTAATGTCGAATGCCTCTGTATTAGTCATAAGGCCTTGTGTCAGTGTGCATTTGTCTTTTTGAGTGTGTGTGTGTGTGAGAGAGAGTGTGTGTGTGTGTGTGTGTGTCATCATTAACAGCAAGCCATTTCCTGTCATTTGATTTCAGACCCTCTGCAAACATGTCTGACAAGCCAAATCTCGAGGAGGTGACCAGCTTTGACAAAACCAAGCTGAAGAAGACAGAAACTCAGGAGAAAAATCCTTTGCCGTCTAAAGAAAGTACGATTTCTAACACCTTTTTTGAGGCATGCACGTAAAACGGTGAAACCCGAGGCTAACCAATAACGCTCTGCTCTTGTCTTTCAGCCATCGAACAGGAGAAAAAGGCGGATTCGTCATGAAAGTCGCTCGGCACACTTCTATGCACTGTACATTCCACATTGCCTTCTTTTTCACGTCTTCTCGCTGTTTAACTTTTAATGGAAAAATATGACCTAAGTCGCATTGTGATTGGACAACCCAAAAAAAATGCAGACGTCCGTACAAGCCCTGTTTCTGTGCCCACGTACTCCTCTTTTTGTTAACCGCACCACTGATATTCTCATGAAGTTTGTTGATATGGATGAGGAGGAGGTGGAGCCTGGCGTGAAGCTTCACCAGTTTCACAGCTTTGAAAAGTGGCGAGGGGGCGGGGCTAAGAGTTTGAGTGACACGTAACAGAGACTCGCTCTTGTAACATCTCTTGTGACCTTGGTTGACTTGCTCAAATGCTTTAAAGTCATGCAGTGTGTTTTTTTTTTTTTTTTTGTATGTTGACGTCTTGGAATGCACAATTTTTTTGTTTTGTAATGCAAATAAAAATCTAATATTCAGATGGACATCTTTTTAAATGTTTGTTCTGTGCTTTTCGCTTTCAGCCGTGCCGGCTTGTTGTCGCTTGAAGGAATTCAACTCATTTGTTTGGCATTACTAGATGAGAAATAAATAAAAATAGGTATTTTTTGCTATTAAAAATAAATAAATAAATCAATTCTAGCCTGTTATATATTTGAGTTCTGATCATGACTAGATAAGCGTACATTAACTAAGAATAGTTTACCTTTTTTTAGTAATTGTGTGCTTTTAAATTGTACAATTTTTAAGTGTTATATCTACAAAGTACAGAACTTTAGATGGCAAAACTGACTCAAATGATTCAAATGTATTTTACGCCATTCATATACCCTAAAATAATTTCTAGACCGCTGAGCATGACCAGAGAAATGTACATTAACTAGGAATAATTGCCCTTTTTTTTTGTGATTTCTAGATCTAAAAAAAAAACACATGCACAATTTTCAGGTATTACTATGGGACGAATACAAGGAAAATTACACCACTTTTATTTTTAGATGACAAAGCGTACAGACCTTCATGTAAAATTAATTTTAGTCTTTAATTTAGTTAACTTTTTTGCCAATTCTATATTTTAGAGCTGAGCATGACCAGAAAAAAAGTGCATTAACTAAGAATAGTTGCCTTTTAAAATGAATTATTTTGTGTTTTCCAGGCCTGGAAATTACAAATGTACAATTTTCAGGTTTTACATCTATGGAAAAAAAAAACAATCTCTAACTTCTTTGTTTATTTCTGTGGGAAGTTCATCTACTCATAAAGTACAGCATTTTTAACTTTAGCAAAACAAACTTCGAGTTAGGTTCCAAAGACAGCTCAAGTCTTATCGTTGTTCTGATCAAATCTTTGTAGGATCTCTCGTCTGTTAAGTGAATGTTGGCCACTATTGACCCACATTGGCATGTTGTGACTTCATCTGACCCATAAAAGAGCTCCGGAGCGACTCTGTTTCAACACATGCCAGGACTCGGTCAATAGTCGTCAAGGACAGACGCAATATCTGCTGAACTCTGGATCTGCTGATAATGGCCAGATCAGTACACAAACACTTCCATTATGTGTGGAGAGGTTTTCTGAAGATCATTGCACATTGTAAAAGATTGAGTGCAAAAACACTTCAGTCTTGTATTTATTTACATTTAAGTAGCTAACTTTTTATAACTCGTTACCTGCCTACCTGAACTAAATAATTAGGTTCAACTCTTGAGGTTTGAATAATTAACATTCATTCTGATTTATATTTATAAGTGACTGTTGGGGTGAATTTCACAAAACTGACAAGAACAGGAACAAGGAAGAAATTAATCTGACTTAGAAGCTGTTTTTTAAAAACATTAAAGTTTGCATTGGGGCAATTAAGCACATTGTTTCTAGGATGTTTGTAGGGGTTGCTAGGGTGTTGCTATATGGTTGCCGAGTTATATTTAAGTGGTTTCTAGGATGTTTGTAGGCATTTCTAGGGTTTTTCTAGGTGGTTGCTAAGGTGTTCTGTGTGGTCCCTCCTTCAACATCGCTCCATGGGATATTTTTAGAATTTTTTTTTTGTCAGTCAGCTAAAAATCTGTTATTAATAATAATAATTTAAAGAACATTACAAATTTAAAAAATGTCTTATGACAGTTAACCCCATTTTTTTTTGCCAAAAACAAGAATTGAAATACATAACTGAAAGTCACATGGCTGTTGAGAGCACTAGTTTGCACTGATGTGCAATTACATATTTAATTTAAAATATATAATTTATTATACTGCCTTAAATAATTGTATTAGAGTGACTCTAATAAGAATCACAATTGAGAATTATAAATTGCATTAATTAATTGCATTATAATAATGGGGATTTGATGTGAATATGTTAATGTTTTAGTTATTTTGTCTCAATTATATAAATAAAGGTCATAACGCAATCAAATTCTAACAGTCCGCAGAATAACTTTTGTTCCTTTTGCAAAATGTAATAAGTGTACTTTTAAGTCTATGTATCCATATTTGATACATATCCATTTCTATAATTTCTATTTTTCTTTTGATTTGGTATGAAATGTGAATTTTGACATTTTTTAAAGAGATTCCGTCTTTTAGTGATACACAGATTGAATTGTTTTAAATCAGATTACATTGTATCATTGTATCCTTTACGTACAGATGCAGAATTACCACATCTAATGTTCCTTCAGTTTGGATACTTTTACTTCCATCAGTAAAACACAAAAGAGTTCAACTACATCTAGCTAAGGCCTATTGAGTTTGTTCTGCATTAGTATGACATGAAAAAAAAGTGATAATATGATGGAAATACATAAATATCTTGTTGGACTCACCATCTAGGGGACTTTTCAGGTAGTTCTAAATGTTTATGGTTCATTTTTAGCTTGTGTTTATGATAACAGACACTGATTATAATTCTTGTACTTGCCCTTTTCCAAGTGTTTATGATATCAACAAATAGGAATTGATGTGCTTCATAATACATAAAACAAAATCCTCTTTTATTTCTCTTCTTTTCTTTTTCCTTATCTCCCTTTTTAGGATTCTGGAGCCAAATTGCTATTGATAACATCTAGACGCTACCATTAAGTTGTTTAGTGATGATGTTTGCTTCTGTTTTGTGGGATTTCAACATTATTTGCAACTTCCTGAAGCAAGATCCACCACTGGTCAACATTAAAATACTGGTTAGTTGGTCACTGTTCATTTTTAGCAAACATCAGACACACCTGACTGGGAGAAACATACAGGTCTGAAGCATTACAGATGATGGTTATGCTACAGCTTGCACAATGTTTTAGGCCTTTTCTGCCAGCAGTTTCATTGTGATGAGTCTATCAGACATCTGCAGCTTTTTGACAGCATTGAAAGTATTTTTAGATGGCATGTAGGGAACTAAGGAAGCCCCTTTCCGCCACTGAATAAAAAATAAAAGGTATTTTGACTTATCTCACAATTCTGACTTTTTTCCTCAGAATTGTGAGATATGAACTCACAGTTGTAACAAACACACACACACACACACACTCACACACTCACACACTCACACCAGAATTAGACTTTATGACTTGAGAGAAATTGCGTGAGGGGGGAAAAAGTCAGACTTGTGAGAGAAAAAAATCTGAAGTTTGAGATATAAACTTGCAATTGTGAGAACTATTCTGAATTGCGGTGAAAAAAGTCAGAATTGCGAGATATAAACTCATTTGCGAGAAAAAGTCAGAATTGTGACTTTTTATCCCACAATTCTGACTTTATAACTTGCAACTGCAAGTCTGTATCACGCAATTCTGAGAAAAATCTGAATTGTGAGGAAAAAAGTCAAAATTGCAAGATATAAAACTCGCAATTGCGAGAAACTCACAATTGCAACAACAACAAAAATCAGAATCACAAGATATAAACTTAGAACTGCGAGAAAACGGTCAGAATTGTGAGAAAAAAAGTCAGAATTATGAGTTTATATCTCGCAATTCTGACTATAAGTTGCAATTGCAAGTTTGTATCACGCAATTCTGAGAAAAAGCCAGAATTGCAAGATATAAACTCGCAATTGCAAGAAAAAAAAAAGTCAATTGCAAGTTTATATCTCAATTCCGACTTTATTTTTCGCAATTGCAAGTATATATCGCCCAATTCTGAGAAAAAAAATGTGGAATGTCAACTTTATTTTTCATTCAGTGGCTTATATGGGTTTCCACAGGAAACACTGAGTAAGTGATATCACATTTACACTTTTAAAGAGGCTTTTGGTTGAGAAAGTCTCAAGGCTAGTTTGCACTGACTCAACTGTTTATTGAGGATTTGCGAACCAGTCTTAAAATGAAGGTGATTAAAATGGGAAAAACATGCACATTTTGGCCATTGCAGTGAAAAAATGATTTCATACAATACACAAAGAAGTGAAGAAATGCATGTGAACTCCAGCTGCTCTGATCTGATAATGCAGGACATTGGGAGTATGGTGTGATTGTGGGCACATAATGAGAGCATGTATTGTTTTCATGTATTTATGAGATTGTGAACACTATTAAAGCTGCAGTGTGTCATTTCTGTGCCACCAGACAGAACTGTAAAGATGCGCCCCAGACTCACACCACTGTTCTCGGGTTTTCTAAGTGGTTTCTATGATGTTTATTGGCATTGTTGTTGTTTTTTTTTCTTGGTTGCTGGGGTATTGTATAGTAGATTGGTGCTAGGGTGTTTTTTAGCCACTGCTACAGTTTTCTAGGTGGTTGTTAGGGTGTTGCTATGCAGTTACTCGGGTTTTCTATGTGGTTTCTATGATGTTTATTGGCCTTGTTAGGGTTTTTTTGGTGGTTGCTGGGGTATTGTATAGTAGATTGCTGCTAGGGCTTTTTTGGCCACTGCTACAGTTTTCTAGGTGGTTGTTAGGGTGTTGCTATGCAGTTGCTAGGGTTTTCTAGGTAATTTCTAGGATGTTTAAAGATGCGCCCCAGACTCACACCACTGTTCTCGGGTTTTCTAGGTGGTTTCTATGATGTTTATTGGCATTGTTGTTGTTTTTTTTTCTTGGTTGCTGGGGTATTGTATAGTAGATTGCTGCTAGGGCTTTTTTGGCCACTGCTACAGTTTTCTAGGTGGTTGTTAGGGTGTTGCTATGCAGTTACTCGGGTTTTCTATGTGGTTTCTATGATGTTTATTGGCCTTGTTAGGGTTTTTTTCTTGGTTGCTGGGGTATTGTATAGTAGATTGCTGCTAGGGCTTTTTTGGCCACTGCTACAGTTTTCTAGGTGGTTGTTAGGGTGTTGCTATGCAGTTACTCGGGTTTTCTATGTGGTTTCTATGATGTTTATTGGCCTTGTTAGGGTTTTTTTCTTGGTTGCTGGGGTATTGTATAGTAGATTGCTGCTAGGGCTTTTTTGGCCACTGCTACAGTTTTCTAGGTGGTTGTTAGGGTGTTGCTATGCAGTTGCTAGGGTTTTCTAGGTAATTTCTAGGATGTTTGTAGGCATTGCAAGGTTTTATTTGGTGGTTTCTATTGCTTTGCGGTTGCTAGGTAGATGGTTACTAGGGCATTTTAGGTGTTTTCTGGGTGGTTGCTAGGGTGTTATCATGTGGTTTTGGGGATATTCTAGGTAGTTTCTAGGATATTTGTAAGCGTTTCTGGGGTTAGGTGGTTTCTTGGGTGTTCTAAGCGGGACCTCTTTCAATGCGAGTCCACAAGATATTTTTAGACTTTAATTTTTTTCTTGTCAGGCAACTAATCAAGTGATATCTCACCTCTTTAATAATAATAATAATAACAATGATTTTTATTTTATTTTATTTGTGTATTTCTTTATGTATTATTATTTTTAAAGTGATATCGTCATCCACCATTATTTCTGTAGGTTTGTTCATGTTCACAGGACAGGTTTAAATATTGCTGTGTTTTCACACAGCTGGTAAACCAGTTAAAATAGACGATCTCTGACCTCCTGTAGTTCACTGCTGCTCTCATGATGTGTTTCTTCTCTACTGTTAGTAGTGCTGCAGATTTAAAGCATGTTAATACACCTTTGAATTAAAATGCGATGCTTTTATAATCATTCAATCATCTGAGTGCCAGAGGCTCGACATATAGAAATGTATTTATGCATTTAATTGTCAGCAAGTCTACAAAAATCATCCAAATTCTAGTGGTAAATGGTGAGGGCTCCCTCTCAGTGATTTTGAAGCTGATATAGATATGAACGTCTTTGCCTGGCAAAGAATGAATGTGTTCTTTCACACCAGCAGACGGTCCATAGAAATAGAGCTAACTGAAAGAAATGTGTGTGTTGGCGTTTAAGTGTGCTTGCATGTGCCAAAAACACTCAACAGTCACTGTTATTGTTCCTTACATACTCTAACTGTATTCAGTAAAATACATGTACTTGCCCTAAAAGAGAGGGGTTGCTGTATATAGTAGTTCTGTTATAAGTGATTTGTTCCAAAACCTAGTGAGCTGTCTACCTAGGGAACATTTCAGGCATCATAAGCGTTTTCTCAACATATTCCAAAAGAGAACTGGCCACTTGTATGATATTCTCCATCAGTTAGGACGCTCCTTTGAAGGTAGCTCTCTATGTAGGCAGTAGTCAGCAAGGCAGCTCACTAGTTTTTATAAAGTGTGTGTGTGTGATTTTGAACAAATGTGTCAGCAGAGGAAGGCTAATGCCAGGCACGCTGAGCTGTGTGTGTGTGTGCTAATGCCAGGCACGCTGAGCTGTGTGTGTGTGTGTGTTGTCAGGCACACTGAGCAGTGATTGTGAGCAGTTTTGGCCCATGGCTGCTGAGCTGCCATCTGCCAGTGTTGTGACGGCTGCTGCTGTAAGAGCAGGCAGACGGACTCAGATAATACTGTGTTGAGCTCATCGCTGACTAAAGGTACGCTCACATTAGCAACATTTCAGCGCAGTTTCGCTGCTATAAAGATCCATTGTCTATTGTCAAGAAACACAGCTCACACATTGCAGTCACTTTCAAACCAAGCATCTTTCTGTTGTTTGGGTTGACACATTTGTGTGAAATCGGCGTGCTGAAATTTGACAAATGACAAAGAAATGACAAAATTTCGCTGAGCAACAGTAAAAGTGACCATTCCGTAAGTGACATTTCATGTAAAATTCTATTGTTTTAATAATTAAATATAATGGAATATATTAATGTTCAATAAATAGCTCTATTTCTTAATATTAATAATCATAATGATTTTTTTTGCCTCGTAATATAGTTAAGTAACACAATGACTGTCCGCACTGAACTATAAAATACATGATCAAAGTCTATCAGAACTTGATGTTTATTCATATATTAATCATTTATATTAATAGATAATCACATGCACTGCCATTCAAAAGTTTGAAGTTGTTTTTTTTTGTCTATGAAGGCTGCATTTATTTGATCAAAAATACTGTAAAATGGCAAATATTATTACCGTTTAAAATAACTGTTTTCTATGTGAATAAAATTTTAAATACAATTTATTTCTGTGATGTGCAGCTGTATTTTCAGCATCATTACTCCAGTCTTCAGTGTCACATGATCTTCAGAAATCAGTATAATATGCTGATCTGCTGCTCGAGAAACATTTCTGATTATCATCAATGTTGAAAACAGTTGCGCTGCACAATATTTTTGTGGAAACTGTCATGCATTTTATTTTTCAGGATTTTTTGTTGAATAGAAAGTTCAAAAGAACGGCATTTATTGGAAATGGAATTTTCTGTTACATCATAAATGTCTTTACTGCTACTTTTGATCAGTTTAATGCATCTTTGCTGAATAAGTATAGCCAAAATGCAGATAACATTCAGAATGAAATACAGGAGGAACAGCATGTGCTCACATTGCGATACAAACACTCAGGTTTCTATAATGAGGGCCAAGAAAGGAAGTTCCACAGGCTGCAGTCAGCCTGCAGAACTGCAGCTAACGCCAGACATCCAGGAATCTCATTACATGTTGCATTTGGATCCATAAGTGAATAAGTGAACAGATCCCAGATCAGAATTTCACGGTCTCTACTTTAAAACTAACATGAACAAATGCAGAACATCACGTATACTGATGGGTGAAATGGAGCTTTCCGAAACTCTGAATCAGTTAAATCATTGCGTCGCAAAATGAGTCTCTGTTTCGAAGCGCTCCAATCGGACCACGAATCATTTGATTCAGATCAGAACTTCGGAGCCTGTATCGCAAAGAATCTTTTTTTTCTTCTGATTTCTTTGTTTTATTAAACAGTAAAACATCACACCATTAAAGCGGTACAGTTATAAAAACAAAGCAAAGAGAAAAAGAAAGAAATAAAGAATACACAAATACAAATCCCTTAAGAAAATGAACCAGTGTAGTAGCGTTTTTTTTTTTTTTTTGTATAACCACAGTTCTACTACAAATACCATGGTTACATTGTGATTAATGTAGCAAAACCATGTGGTTACCGTACCATGTTTTTTTATGTCTTTTTATTTCACCTTAAGAGGACACGCATGAATATAGAGATGCAGTTTTGCACTGCTTTAGGATTAACAGAGCTTTGGATAGTTTTTATGTACTTGTCTAGATCAACTTTGAATAAAGAAAAGAGCGGTTTAGAGCCAGATTTCTGTTTATGATTGTGAAATTTAGGTAGCAGGAAACAAATTAAGTAAGTTATATTCAGTGTTGGGGAAAGTTACTTTTAAAAGTAATGCATTACAATATTGCGTTACTCCATAAAAAGTAACTAATTACGTCACTTTGTTACTTTTTATGGAAAGTAATGCGTTACGTTACTTTTGGGCTACTTTTAAAATCTGGACAGGGCTTGCTTGTTTGTTTTTAAAATAAAAAAGTTCTATTTTTGGCAAATATAAAAGCCTATTCACACCTAAAGTGAAATGAATAAACCTCAGACTGAAGTGAAAGTACATTTACATCCGTACAGTAGAATGCAGAAGAAGACATTTCAACACTTCAGCAATCATTTGTGCTTATTAGTACGGCTGAACTGGATCATCGAAGGTCAGAAGCAAAGACATTGGTTAATAGAATGGGATTAAATACATAAAGGATATTTGTGCTGTTTAACATTTAATTATTGCAGGTTTGCGTCATATTCTGAGTTGCATTATTTTTATTCATTTTGAGGAATACGGAATCTGTTTTTTTTTGTGAGTGAGATGAATTAATGCATATTCATATTTATTTTAGAACTACAGTAACATCTGATTTCTCTCAACATGGGGACACCAGAGCTGTCAATCAATACATTGGGGAAAAAAGTAACATCGCAACCTTTTGCCAATCTGTACTTTTAAAGAGACCTATTCACACCATAATACAGAATGTTCAGCTAGTGTTATGGTATTAAGAAGCAAAAAACTATTAAGAAATCAAATGACTGTTCACTGCTATTGTATGATACTGTGAGTAATTAAGAGATGTGTGTGTCAATGTCCACATTTTGAAATGAAAGCTTTGTACAGTGGCTCACTGTGATATTTTCCAGTCTGATCACAGCAGATAAAAATAACTTTGTAAAACTGAATCTAAATTCTGATTGGATGAGCCACATTCAAAGTGGTTTGAAAGCTAATTTGCTGAAAGACAGAGAGCAAGTACCTGCAAAAAATTAGCATACTTAAAAAAAATAGTACTTATAATATAATTTAAAAGAATATACTTAAGTGTAAATTGAATGTAATGTTTTGCAATGTTATTTACAATATATTAAAATGCATTGTAGTGTAAATTTATATTAAATGCAATTAGTTTTGAGTGCTTTCTTGACACACTTAAGTAGGACTTAAGCACATCATTATATATAAATTCATAATTAACTTCTACAGTATATCGTCTTTGAAACAAGCATACTGCTGAATATTGGCAAACATTTATGTTAAACTAAAATATTTTATTCAATTCTATTGAAATGTGTGTGTCATGTATTTAAATCTATTAGTAATTGCAATTGTAATTCGTAATTATGAAGTTGCAATTTAGTACTTTTAAAATATAAATTTTGCATGCAATATCAAATAACATGATCAAGATCAATTATAATCAAGAACATGTGCTTTAGTATGTTAGTCAGCACATCAAAATAAATGTACTTCTTTAAAACGAGACAAAATACTTCAAAGTAAAACTTTCAATTTGACATTTTTTACAAAGTGCACTTAAGTGTGTTTTGAGAAACAGTCATGAAAGTGTCTCTCTTTAAGTGCACTTAAGTGGCCTTTTATTTTCTTAATGTTACATTACATTATAGTTTAAAACAAAACTTAAGATTTAAAGTGCTCTACAAATGTGCATCTAATACAATTAAGTACACTGCAAATCATCTGCAATCATCTTGCATTGGCAAAGGGATGATTTTTCTTTCTAAAAACAGTCAATGAACCTAAAAGATGAAACAGGGACACACACACACACACACACACACACACACACACA
>NW_015506073.1:409819-413280 GCF_001515645.1 Sinocyclocheilus grahami
TATAAGTGCCATCTGAAATTTTCATCTAAAATGAGCATTTTTATCAGGCTCTTATGTGTGGGATCAGTAATTTCACTTTATGTCAATGTATATGTCCTTTTCTATGCAATTAAAGTGAAATAACTGAACATAAATATAGGAGCCTGATAAAATTGCTAATTTTAGAAGTCAGATTCGTGACATAATCATCAGCACCTCCCTCATGATCTCTTTCATAAGAATATGGATGATATTATCATGCATTAACAGTAACACATTTTAACCAATTTCAGTAATGCATAATATGTGTTCTATTACATATATTTTTACACATTTGCACAATAAATGGTTACTTTTCCCATTTAAAAAGATCTTTTCCCAATGAACATTGTATTATGAGCATATATTACGAGCTCTAGCATGCTCATAATATAATGCATGTTATACACTCATAATATAATGCATGTTATATACTCATAATATAATGCATATTATATGCCCATTATATAATGCATGTTATATACTCATAATATAATGCATGTTATATACTCATAATATAATGCATATTGTATAATGAGCATGAAACAGAGCAACTGTTTGTAGCACAAACAGGGAATTTGAAGTGTCACACAGGAAGTCATGCGGTTTGGCGCCATGAGACAATCAAGCATTCAGTCTTTGCAGGCGAAAAACTCCTTTTCGCTCGACATTTGTATCGTGCATGATTTTAGGTGTTGAGAAATAAAGATCAGTGAAATGCGAGTTAAACGTTAACTAGTGGCCTCATGCCTCAGATCTGTCATGAATACATCAGATCACATGATGCACAACATTCTTGTCACTTAAACAGACATTATGGGAAACCACTACGTGTTTGTTACCTAGACACAAGGTGACATAACTAAGTTAAACTTTCTGAACCAGTCTTTTACTGTCGATGTCTCATTCTGAGAAGCTGAAGAAAGTGATGAAGTCTTCTAGAAGAGTCTGTGGCTTTTTGCATGACATGCAGTCTGTCACTGGAAACATGCAGAGGACTGGTATGTTCATTTCCAGCGCATCTGACACCAAAATACTACATGCAATGATGGCACCCGCAATGGCCACATGATTTAAATCGCTCAAATTATTGCAATAAGATCATATAATCATGCATGTTGGCTGATTTTCGTTCCAGACTCCAGCAGTTGATAAAAAAATGTAAACTCACAGCTGCTCTGAATCTCACGTTGAGTTTTCAGGCTGCAGGAAGTGTGGCGCTGTCAGATTTGAACAGCCGTGGTGTTTTTAGTCACGATGACATGATTTCCTGTATCTCTTTCCGTGGAGGAAATATAAAACTCACCCAAGCCTCTTTATCTTTACTTCAAATGCTCTTTGAAACATTTTGGAGAAAACGTTTTACTGATACACTTTGTCATCTGCGATTTCAGTTCGTTCAGAAAGGTTTTTTTTTCCTGTCCGTGAATCACGAAAACAAGACACTAAAACAACGAGGAAACACAAAGCAAACATATGATGCAATATTATTTTGGAGGAAATAATTCCCTAAATGATTTTATGTACTGTAGATCCATTTTGAACTAAATGTTTGAAGCCAACATAACAATTGCTGTAATTGTGTTAATTTAATTTATATTATTTCATTATTTATTTATTCATTTAATTATTACTACAATAATGATCAGTTAATTCATACAAATGTAAAAATATAAATTATTATTATTGTATTTTTAAACAAATAGGTTATTAAATTTATTTTTATGTATGTAAATGTTAAAAAATATTCAATTAACATTAATTATTTTTAATTAATTCTTAAATTCATGTAATACATTAACTTTTAACAAGATATAAGAGAAAACAAGACCTACAACATCTAAGTATGTATTTTAATATTAATGTATTTAATTTAATTAATTAATTTAATATATTATTTATTTATAGTTGATAAATAATTATTTAAAATTTTTTAATTATTATTATTTTGATATTTTTTAAATATGTCATTAAAATAATTGTATTATTTATGTATTAATTTAAATGTTTAAATAATTTAATATTTATTCTCAAATTAATTTTGTTATACATTCACACACACACACACACACTCACTCTCTCTCACACACACACACACACACACACACGGCCTCATGCCTCAGATCTGTCATGAATACATCAGATCACATGATGCACAACATTCTTGTCACTTAAACAGACATTATGGGAAACCACTACGTGTTTGTTACCTAGACACAAGGTGACATAACTAAGTTAAACTTTCTGAACCAGTCTTTTACTGTCGATGTCTCATTCTGAGAAGCTGAAGAAAGTGATGAAGTCTTCTAGAAGAGTCTGTGGCTTTTTGCATGACATGCAGTCTGTCACTGGAAACATGCAGAGGACTGGTATGTTCATTTCCAGCGCATCTGACACCAAAATACTACATGCAATGATGGCACCCGCAATGGCCACATGATTTAAATCGCTCAAATTATTGCAATAAGATCATATAATCATGCATGTTGGCTGATTTTCGTTCCAGACTCCAGCAGTTGATAAAAAAATGTAAACTCACAGCTGCTCTGAATCTCACGTTGAGTTTTCAGGCTGCAGGAAGTGTGGCGCTGTCAGATTTGAACAGCCGTGGTGTTTTTAGTCACGATGACATGATTTCCTGTATCTCTTTCCGTGGAGGAAATATAAAACTCACCCAAGCCTCTTTATCTTTACTTCAAATGCTCTTTGAAACATTTTGGAGAAAACGTTTTACTGATACACTTTGTCATCTGCGATTTCAGTTCGTTCAGAAAGGTCATTATTGCACAGTTTTTTTTTTCCTGTCCGTGAATCACGAAAACAAGACACTAAAACAACGAGGAAACACAAAGCAAACATATGATGCAATATTATTTTGGAGGAAATAATTCCCTAAATGATTTTATGTACTGTAGATCCATTTTGAACTAAATGTTTGAAGCCAACATAACAATTGCTGTAATTGTGTTAATTTAATTTATATTATTTCATTATTTATTTATTCATTTAATTATTACTACAATGTATTTTTAAACAAATAGGTTATTAAATTTATTTTTATGTATGTAAATGTTAAAAAATATTCAATTAACATTAATTATTTTTAATTAATTCTTAAATTCATGTAATACATTAACTTTTAACAAGATATAAGAGAAAACAAGACCTACAACATCTAAGTATGTATTTTAATATTAATGTATTTAATTTAATTAATTAATTTAATATATTATTTATTTATAGTTGATAAATAATTATTTAAAATTTTTTAATTATTATTATTTTGATATTTTTTAAATATGTCATTAAAATAATTGTATTATTTATGTATTAATTTAAATGTTTAAATAATTTAATATTTATTCTCAAATTAATTTTGTTATACATTCACACACACACACACACACTCACTCTCTCTCACACACACACACACACACACACAC
>NW_015506073.1:413295-421833 GCF_001515645.1 Sinocyclocheilus grahami
ACAATCAAGCATTCAGTCTTTGCAGGCGAAAAACTCCTTTTCGCTCGACATTTGTATCGTGCATGATTTTAGGTGTTGAGAAATAAAGATCAGTGAAATGCGAGTTAAACGTTAACTAGTGGCCTCATGCCTCAGATCTGTCATGAATACATCAGATCACATGATGCACAACATTCTTGTCACTTAAACAGACATTATGGGAAACCACTACGTGTTTGTTACCTAGACACAAGGTGACATAACTAAGTTAAACTTTCTGAACCAGTCTTTTACTGTCGATGTCTCATTCTGAGAAGCTGAAGAAAGTGATGAAGTCTTCTAGAAGAGTCTGTGGCTTTTTGCATGACATGCAGTCTGTCACTGGAAACATGCAGAGGACTGGTATGTTCATTTCCAGCGCATCTGACACCAAAATACTACATGCAATGATGGCACCCGCAATGGCCACATGATTTAAATCGCTCAAATTATTGCAATAAGATCATATAATCATGCATGTTGGCTGATTTTCGTTCCAGACTCCAGCAGTTGATAAAAAAATGTAAACTCACAGCTGCTCTGAATCTCACGTTGAGTTTTCAGGCTGCAGGAAGTGTGGCGCTGTCAGATTTGAACAGCCGTGGTGTTTTTAGTCACGATGACATGATTTCCTGTATCTCTTTCCGTGGAGGAAATATAAAACTCACCCAAGCCTCTTTATCTTTACTTCAAATGCTCTTTGAAACATTTTGGAGAAAACGTTTTACTGATACACTTTGTCATCTGCGATTTCAGTTCGTTCAGAAAGGTTTTTTTTTCCTGTCCGTGAATCACGAAAACAAGACACTAAAACAACGAGGAAACACAAAGCAAACATATGATGCAATATTATTTTGGAGGAAATAATTCCCTAAATGATTTTATGTACTGTAGATCCATTTTGAACTAAATGTTTGAAGCCAACATAACAATTGCTGTAATTGTGTTAATTTAATTTATATTATTTCATTATTTATTTATTCATTTAATTATTACTACAATAATGATCAGTTAATTCATACAAATGTAAAAATATAAATTATTATTATTGTATTTTTAAACAAATAGGTTATTAAATTTATTTTTATGTATGTAAATGTTAAAAAATATTCAATTAACATTAATTATTTTTAATTAATTCTTAAATTCATGTAATACATTAACTTTTAACAAGATATAAGAGAAAACAAGACCTACAACATCTAAGTATGTATTTTAATATTAATGTATTTAATTTAATTAATTAATTTAATATATTATTTATTTATAGTTGATAAATAATTATTTAAAATTTTTTAATTATTATTATTTTGATATTTTTTAAATATGTCATTAAAATAATTGTATTATTTATGTATTAATTTAAATGTTTAAATAATTTAATATTTATTCTCAAATTAATTTTGTTATACATTCACACACACACACACACACTCACTCTCTCTCACACACACACACACACACACACACATGCAGAGGACTGGTATGTTCATTTCCAGCGCATCTGACACCAAAATACTACATGCAATGATGGCACCCGCAATGGCCACATGATTTAAATCGCTCAAATTATTGCAATAAGATCATATAATCATGCATGTTGGCTGATTTTCGTTCCAGACTCCAGCAGTTGATAAAAAAATGTAAACTCACAGCTGCTCTGAATCTCACGTTGAGTTTTCAGGCTGCAGGAAGTGTGGCGCTGTCAGATTTGAACAGCCGTGGTGTTTTTAGTCACGATGACATGATTTCCTGTATCTCTTTCCGTGGAGGAAATATAAAACTCACCCAAGCCTCTTTATCTTTACTTCAAATGCTCTTTGAAACATTTTGGAGAAAACGTTTTACTGATACACTTTGTCATCTGCGATTTCAGTTCGTTCAGAAAGGTTTTTTTTTCCTGTCCGTGAATCACGAAAACAAGACACTAAAACAACGAGGAAACACAAAGCAAACATATGATGCAATATTATTTTGGAGGAAATAATTCCCTAAATGATTTTATGTACTGTAGATCCATTTTGAACTAAATGTTTGAAGCCAACATAACAATTGCTGTAATTGTGTTAATTTAATTTATATTATTTCATTATTTATTTATTCATTTAATTATTACTACAATGTATTTTTAAACAAATAGGTTATTAAATTTATTTTTATGTATGTAAATGTTAAAAAATATTCAATTAACATTAATTATTTTTAATTAATTCTTAAATTCATGTAATACATTAACTTTTAACAAGATATAAGAGAAAACAAGACCTACAACATCTAAGTATGTATTTTAATATTAATGTATTTAATTTAATTAATTAATTTAATATATTATTTATTTATAGTTGATAAATAATTATTTAAAATTTTTTAATTATTATTATTTTGATATTTTTTAAATATGTCATTAAAATAATTGTATTATTTATGTATTAATTTAAATGTTTAAATAATTTAATATTTATTCTCAAATTAATTTTGTTATACATTCACACACACACACACACACTCACTCTCTCTCACACACACACACACACACTCTCTCTCACACACACACACACACACTCTCTCTCACACACACACACACACACTCTCTCTCACACACACACACACACACTCTCTCTCACACACACACACACACACTCTCTCTCACACACACACACACACACTCTCTCTCACACACACACACACACACACACGCACACTCTCTCTCTCTCACACACACACACACACACAGTTTAAATAATTCATTATTTCAATATTTGTATTCATTTTATGACATTTCATTCAAATTGTTTCATTATTATTTATTCATTTTTATTAATAAATGTATATATATATATATAGACCACATAGCAACCTATATGTATACACACACACACACACACACACACACACATATATATATATATATATATATATATATATATACACACACCATATGACAAGCTACATGCATATATAAATATATTTCACAACTCTAAACAGTGTCGGCCCCCAGCTGAGCACATGAAGTTCCTGTAACACATTCTTGTAAGCTATTTTGCACAGTAACTTCCTCCTTCCATTCTTTGTGTGTGTGTTTGTGTTTTTCTGTTCCTCCTACATGTGCTTATTTCCTGTATTTGCACACATGAGTTCAAAATGAAAGACTGCAGACTCCTTGTCATTTCATCCAGCAGCTGAACAGAAGCTCAGTTCAGAGAAGCCGAACTATAAATGTCAGATAATGCTGCATGTATTCCTGATCGTCAGCAGCCGCTCAAATGCACCTTTGTAGCAGTTTTCGGAACTAGAGACTAAATTGGGAAGTGAAAAGGGGCCATGCAATGCCAGCCATGGCTCACGAAAAAACTAAAACAAATGTTACACTGTGACAATTGATTGGATTTTCAAGATGTGAGATGCAAGTGACTGACATTAAAGTCAACATGAAATCAAAATGTAAAAAAAAAAAATAATAATACATAAAAGAACAAAAGAAAAAATAATATATATATATATACTTTAAAATACATAATGTATAATAATAATGTAATAATTATGTATTTTTATGTAATTCATATATAATTAATTATTTTAAATTTTTACTTTCTTTGATGTATTTTAAAGTACTTTGAATTACATAACATTTAATAATTCAATAATTGTGTGAGGGTATTGTATTTTAATGCATTTTTTTTTTTAAATACATGTAATTACTTTCTTTGCAAATACATTTCATTTAACACATTTTAATTGACTCATTTCAATTCATTTAATTTCTCTCATTAGATTCCAGCAGCTGTGATTTGTTTGGTGGATCTGTCTCACCGTGATCTATATGTGGCCTCATTCCTGAAGGATAAGATGTTAATTATTAAAGATTTTTATTGTGGCAGGGGAACAAAACTTATCTTATGTGTGCTGAACTTTGGAAATGACTCCTAACTTTACACAAACCTCCATGTTGAAATGTTCTCATTGCAGAAGAGAAACACCCTGATGACGAGGACAGGCTTCGCTCGTTTGTCTGTCAGTGAGGACACGAAGACTCGACTGGATGTGGGAGGAAAATTAAAACATTCCAGTGACCTGGAGGGAGGAAAACCATCAGTGACAACAGGTTCAGAAAAACAAAAACACACTGAAATACTTCATTCTACTACATAATAAAGCAACAAGCTAACTTCAGCTAGCAGAAATGTAAATATTCATTCTGAAAGAAAGTTCATATCCAGATCACGATGAGAAATAGCCAGATAACTGTCAGCCAGATCACTAAAGGGTTCATGGATAAACATCTCTGAATCCAGCAGACGCTCTTCTGAAGTAGATCAGGCTTAGAAGGTTATACTGAAGTGAGAAATGGATCTGGTCAATACTGATGTCCTTTCTGTGAAATTGAGTCATTTCCTCTCAAGCTTTATAGATTAGAGGCCTTTACTTCTCATAAGAGTCGAAATAAGAAACATGAGATGCTGCCTTAGACTTTTGCCGAGTAACTACACTACCGGTCAAAAGTTTGGAATAATTGTAATGTTTTTGAAAGAAGTCTCTTCTGCTCACCAGGACTGCATTTCTTTGTTCAAAAATACAGTAAAATTGTGAAATATTATTAGAATGTAAAACAGCTGTTTTCTATGTGAATATCTGTTAAACTGTAATGTATTTCTGTGATGCGCAGCTGAATTTTCAGCATCATTACTGCACTCTTCAGTGTCACATGATCTTCAGAAATCAGTATAATATGTTGATTTGCTGCTCGAGAAACATTTCTGATTATATATTCAAACAGAAAATAGTTATTTTGCATTGTCAAATGTTCTCATCCATTACTGACGAGTTCTCAGCTGTCAGGAAGCCACTTAATTCACATTTAAAGTACCTGGTACAAGAGTAATTGCAGCAATAACACAGCCAGCATCTATCTCGAGTTTAAGGATCAGAGGAGAAACACACACAGGCTGAATCAATGCTCTGACTGAGCTTATACTGCTGTAGAAACCATGTGACGTGTTTTAAAGCAATGTTTAATCATTTTAGCAGAGATCAGCAGCACTTCAGTGCAAGAGAATCGCACAATGTATCATAGTAAGAAGGTGTGAGAGTATGCCACTGACTGAAATCTGTTAGCTTGAAGACTTTCATATCTAACAAAATCTCACAGAAGAAATTTCCAGGTCACATTTCACCCCCCAAAGTTATTATACATATAAAAAAGAAATATAAAAAACAAGAAATCAGAAAATATATAGAAAATATATGGAAAAGCATTTATAAATATATTAATACTATTTATTATATTAATAATATTTAATGTATTTAATAAATATGAAAATATATAAATAACTATCTGTATTTTATACATTTATGATTTATTTCTGGAATGTTTACTTTTGTATCTTGAGTTTTATATATATTTATATATATATTACATATAGTATTTTATATTATATCAAATTAATGCTATCTTATTATCTCATTTATAAAAATACATAATATATGTTAACTGTAAAAAATAAAATACTGTACATACATCGTTTTTAAAATAAAATCAACATCCATTAAAGACAGTAAACAAATAGTACCATATAAATGTTGTATAGTGTGTATACTTTTTTAAGTTTAAATAAGATGAAAATATAACAAATTTTCATTAAAACAATAAAGTCACAATGAAAAATCTTAATGGTCCTAAAAATAAACTTTGTTTTTCTTTTTTTCCTATTTTTTTTTCCAATGGATTGTTTATTTATTTATTTATTTATTGTTTTATGTTGGGGTCAAATGTGACATCTATGCATATTTAGGGAAGGACATGATCTTTTTTTATTTTATTGTTTTTCCCCTGGATTTGTTTATGATAAAAATCATATTCACATCCTAATTCAGAATTTATAACCAGAAAATGATACAAAACAAAGTATAATATCTCCTTGTTTTGGCCCATATGTCTGGTTCACAATGCTGGTCTCATTGAAACCCCTTCTAAAGTGAAAGTGTGTTGCGTAACAGTGAATGGGGGGAAGGGCAGAAGATTCTTCTGTCTGCTGCTCCATCTGTCTGTGTGTTCATCCTAATGCATCCATTACACACACACACACACACAGGTTTGTTTTTGTGAAAAGTGGGGACTCTCCATAGGCGTAATGGTTTTTATACTGTACAGACCGTATATTCTATTGTCCTACACCAACCCTACCCCTAAACCTACCCCTCACAGGAGACTTTCTGCTATTTCAGATTTTCAATACACTCCATTCTGTGTGATTTATAAGCGTTTTGAAAAGTGGGGACATGGGGTAATGTCCTGAAAAGTCACCTTCTCCTTGTAATACCTATGTTATACCTTTGTCATTATACAAGTATAATATGCTGATCTGCTGCTCGAGAAACATTTCTGATTATATATTCAAACAGAAAATAGTTATTTTGCATTGTCAAATGTTCTCATCCATTACTGACGAGTTCTCAGCTGTCAGGAAGCCACTTAATTCACATTTAAAGTACCTGGTACAAGAGTAATTGCAGCAATAACACAGCCAGCATCTATCTCGAGTTTAAGGATCAGAGGAGAAACACACACAGGCTGAATCAATGCTCTGACTGAGCTTATACTGCTGTAGAAACCATGTGACGTGTTTTAAAGCAATGTTTAATCATTTTAGCAGAGATCAGCAGCACTTCAGTGCAAGAGAATCGCACAATGTATCATAGTAAGAAGGTGTGAGAGTATGCCACTGACTGAAATCTGTTAGCTTGAAGACTTTCATATCTAACAAAATCTCACAGAAGAAATTTCCAGGTCACATTTCACCCCCCAAAGTTATTATACATATAAAAAAGAAATATAAAAAACAAGAAATCAGAAAATATATAGAAAATATATGGAAAAGCATTTATAAATATATTAATACTATTTATTATATTAATAATATTTAATGTATTTAATAAATATGAAAATATATAAATAACTATCTGTATTTTATACATTTATGATTTATTTCTGGAATGTTTACTTTTGTATCTTGAGTTTTATATATATTTATATATATATTACATATAGTATTTTATATTATATCAAATTAATGCTATCTTATTATCTCATTTATAAAAATACATAATATATGTTAACTGTAAAAAATAAAATACTGTACATACATCGTTTTTAAAATAAAATCAACATCCATTAAAGACAGTAAACAAATAGTACCATATAAATGTTGTATAGTGTGTATACTTTTTTAAGTTTAAATAAGATGAAAATATAACAAATTTTCATTAAAACAATAAAGTCACAATGAAAAATCTTAATGGTCCTAAAAATAAACTTTGTTTTTCTTTTTTTCCTATTTTTTTTTCCAATGGATTGTTTATTTATTTATTTATTTATTGTTTTATGTTGGGGTCAAATGTGACATCTATGCATATTTAGGGAAGGACATGATCTTTTTTTATTTTATTGTTTTTCCCCTGGATTTGTTTATGATAAAAATCATATTCACATCCTAATTCAGAATTTATAACCAGAAAATGATACAAAACAAAGTATAATATCTCCTTGTTTTGGCCCATATGTCTGGTTCACAATGCTGGTCTCATTGAAACCCCTTCTAAAGTGAAAGTGTGTTGCGTAACAGTGAATGGGGGGAAGGGCAGAAGATTCTTCTGTCTGCTGCTCCATCTGTCTGTGTGTTCATCCTAATGCATCCATTACACACACACACACACACAGGTTTGTTTTTGTGAAAAGTGGGGACTCTCCATAGGCGTAATGGTTTTTATACTGTACAGACCGATTTCAGCTGCGTAACCCTCATATGAACCGCTGCTTCCTGCAGTCACACAGGGGAAACAGGCCTTTGTTCTCAGGTGTGCTGGAGAATGTGGTTAAACATTAGAGAAAAGGCCCAGCGGCCTCTGCCATTCTACTGCAAATGCTAATTAGTGTTATAAGAGTTTAGGCCAAAGAGTTTCCTTCAGGTGTCTGTGCCATAAAAGCTAGACATAAACATGCTGAGAGTTTAACTAACATGTTGAGTCAGATTCTCCTCAAACTGTTAAGCTGAAAGTAAAAAATCTCTGTAGAAGAAGAGGAGATTGCAGAATGGTGTGAAAATGTTTCATTTGTGTAGCTAGTGTGTATTTAAATGATTGTATAAAGGATTATCTAAATGTATATATTACATGGTAATAAAATACTGTTATACAAAATACATTAAATGTGTATTTAATGATTGCATACAATATTAAATAATATTTTATTTTATCATTTTTATTTTTGTAATATAATAATTGTGTTGCAGCATAAGTTTATTTATTGAATTGTATTATATGTGATCAAATTAATAATTTTTAATGTAATTAATTGAATAATTGTAACTGACAAAACACTGTAATACATTATACATTTAATGTGTATTTAAATGATTGCATATAATAAAATTTTATTTTATAATAACAACATTTATTTTACAATAAAATGTAAAATGATACACTGCAGTATAATTGCATTTAATTAATTATATATATATATATATA